>NC_089802.1:20569827-20869827 GCF_029633855.1 Hoplias malabaricus | reverse complement strand
TTAAAAACCCTTTGTACTTCACAGTGATGAGACATGAACAGCTAAAACATGAACAGAACATGACATTACTGTAAGCTCACCTGGTCTGCAGATAGAGCCACCTATCAGGGTAATAAAAGACTGTTCCTCTAATATTGAGAGTGGTTTGAAGTTCACATCACAGTAAAACAACAACCTTCAAAGTTAAATATATTGGTTTCTGTCTAATGGTTTCTGTCCTCAAATCAGACATGCTGAAAATTGTATTTGTGCTGCCTTCCTGATTTAAGCCAAAGAGTCTGTGCTTTTATATAAAAGTACACTTGGTCTCAAAGTTTTTGTATCTAAGTAAAAAAAATCAAGTCTTCCACAGGGAGACCGCTTAAATGTTGATTTTATTTTAATGTACTGTAAATTTAAACAATGTAGTGCAATGAAATATTGTAGTTTAATGAAACTTTGGCTTTTGTTTAGTCTTGGCAAATCTGCAAAACATGTCATTTGACCTGGGGCTTCCTTACTTTTGCAAATAACTGTGTGCAAGCCATTCTCAACGCTACACATCCCAAACAAGGCTTACCTTGTTACTGCCCGAGTGCAGACAGTGACCACAAAGCAGCCGGCAACAATCATCCAGCCCCAGCCTCCGTCTGGAGGAAGCACTCCTGCCTTCTTCTTCTGTTCCTGAGCCATGGATGCTGCATCCACTTCCGACTCTGCCTAGTCCTCACTAGCCAAGTCCCACACACACTCTGACACACTCAGACACGCACACTTTTCACACCTTCTACCACACGCGCCGGTCATGGAGTTCCTGAAGTAGATGTGAGGACCTAAGCACAAGATGAAAGGACCAAAGGCAGACACAGAAATGAGTAACAAACTTGGCTAAAATTATTAACAAGCTGTGTGTCAGGCCTTAAATATATCCTTGGCAAGCTACACACTGATAGGGCCTTTTTCCTCAGGATTTGATGCTTTTCTGAGCAGACAAATACACAAAACACACACAGGCAGCGCTAATGATTCACAGCTGGTCTGAGAAAGATGGCATGTTTTTTCATGACGTTTGACCCCCATCAGGCGAGGTGGTTATGAGCCTGGGGAGGGAGAAGGGGGCCTGCTAACTCAGGAGTTACCAGATTACCACAGGAGTCTGCATACCACCTCGCTGACCCCTTTACCATGCGAATGCTTTAATATGTTTTTCCAAGGGAAAAAAAGAAAACATTTTAGCTGATCAGTGTTCCATTACTGACCTGCTTGTCCTCCACCCTAAACATACAAAAACAAACAACCACATTGATAATCAATTCAAATGATTCACTCTCACAGATAAAGGGAAGACGTTTGCAGACCTCACAGGCCCCTATTGCCCATACTTGCTTGAAGACTGTAAACCAGCCTCACACTGCACAGATTCAAATGTCTACATTTTTTCACAATATTGAAATAGATGACATTTTTGACTGTGGGTGTTCTTTTTGCAGTAAAAACATATGTGAACGCATAAAGCATTTAGCTCTCGGACAACTTCAAAAATGAAGATTTTTCGATTGATTTTGTGATTCACAAAAAAAAAACACTTGCAGCACTCCTTTTGGGGAGAAAACCTGGAGAATGTCAGATAATGTAAAAATGTCAGTCCTGTAAGTAAAGAATGACTAAATCACTGACAATAAAATCAACAACTTTATACTTTTAGAACAATATTTCTATTCCTAACAATTTTGGACATTTTGTTTTTTAACCAGGGCACCACACACATATTCCACCTATTCCAACACTCACATATTCCAATCCACCAATTAACATGTGTTTTTTTTTTGACTACAGGAGGGAACTGGAGAACCCAGAGGAAACCCACACAGACACAAAGGGAACCCAGTAATATTAAAAATGTATATTACTAAAATTAGACAATTCTTAAAAACTTCCATCTTAATTTTAGTTTCCTTGCCTGGGTAAGTGTTTTTCACAGAGGAGCTATGTTGGCCACACTGTTTCATGAAGATATATTTCATCTGAATGAACCCACTTATTCCAATAGGCTTATTAGTCTAAAAACTAAGAGACTCTAATTTGTGTGCAATTAATATGTACACATGCACTGAGCTCTGCTCATTTTGCTTTCTTCCACAGTAGTGCCACTTCTTATGCCCGATCAGTTTTAAGGAATGTAACATGTATGTCTGCAGTCTCCATCGAAAATCTTGAATCTGGTCACATGCAAGGACTTGCAGTGCATTGCTCTGGGTGACTTACAACACCCTACAGCAGAGGTGGGGAGTGACTAACTATACATTGACTATGCATACACTAGAGTACAAACCCCATATACAGAAAAGCAAAGACCTTTTTATGAAATGCAAGTAAGCATTTGTCTGTTAATTCCCTTAAAAATGTATTTAACTAATAAATCTACAAAAATATGTTCAGTGTTTTCACTGATCAAACTTCATTGTATTTTGAAAATATTAAAATAAATATGCTGCCTGCAACACACTAAAAAAACAGGCATGTTTATCACTGTGTTACATCATATTTATTTAATTACACCTTTTAATATTTTGGGAACTGAGGATACCAGCTGTTGCTGAATACAAGACTTAAGCTTCTCAAACTGACTAAATATATATATACCCAATTATTCATTCATTCATTGTCTGAAACCGCTTATCCAATTCAGGGTCAGGGTGGGGCCGGAGCCTACCCGGAATCAATGGGCTCAAGGCGGGAACACACCCTGGAGGACGACACACACTGACATACAAACACTTTCGTGTTGCCAATCCACCTACCAACATGTGTTTTTGGAGCATGGGAGGAAACTGGAGCAGCTGGAGGAAACCCACGCGGACACAGGGAGAACACACCACACTCCTCACAGACAGTCACCCCGGAGCGGGACTTGAACCCACAACCTCCAGGTCCCTGGAGCTACCACTACCTGCTGCACCACCCAATTATATCACTTCCTTATTGCAGAATGTTTAAAAAAATTTGCAACTTAAGAATATCCTGTTAATACTTCAGTTTTGTTTTGGAATGAGCTACAGGCATCAAATCCTAAATGCATTCATATATAAAAACTTGAATCAGATTAGAAAGACAAAACATTAAAAGCCATTTCTACTGTGTCAATTACAAAAAGGTTCAAATAAAACAACAAATAAGAGATCCTTGTTTTTATAGAATTTTACAAAATCTCTTTGTGCAAATTGTATTGTATGCTCCTGAGTATTTTCAACCTTTAATATTCTTACTTTTGTTAAGTGTATTCAATACTTTTTCAAGACTTTTTGTCTGTTAGTCAGTGTTCGGGCTCTTTCTAAAATGGATTAAAACTCTCTTGAGTTTCCCATTTTATTTTAGAACAAAAGTGCACCAAAAAGAGAAAAATCACACAGATTCACAGCTGAGTTCCTGTGCTGATAGATGTAGATGTTTGCATTTTAACCTGCCCACATACATTGCAAAACATGTCACGGGTAAAATAAGCAGACAATATGTTGGAATGAGGTTTTCAGATTTGAAAGTGTACTTTTTCAAAGACAGTCTTCAATTGGTGAATAAAAACAACCAGGGTTTGTTATGTCATAAACCTAAAGAACCATTCACATCAAGTTGTGGGATGGGGCTTTCAAGCTGCAAGCAAGGGTTAACGATAGGGAAAATGTGGGGTCAAAATGAATATTCATACTGAATGAATGTGAATGTGTAGAATTATACTGAGACCACTTTCAAGACATCAGGTGATTTTTTTTTAGTGGAAATAACTTTTCATATGTCATTTTGGTGAATAGAGATGAGTTAATACGGAGCTAATAGATGATGTGGGCTTTAAGAAGTGGATAATTTTCTAGACAATTCAGCTGTTTTTATTTAAGCTGCTACTTAGAAGTATTCAATTTTTTTCCTGCTTGGCTACTCTTCTACTTAATGACCATACTTTTATATAGTATGCAGTGACAGACTGGTTTCCTGTGTGCTGCTGTAGCTTATGCTCCAAACAGCTGGGTTTCTTGTTGTAGGTGAATGTACAGCTTTAACTTCTGAAGGTGGAGGACTCTGACCAAAGTTAACCAACAGTTCAGGGTTTGTCAACTACTACTAAATGTGAAATAAGCGGCATATATATCTCGTAAACCCGACAGTAGTAGGTGAAACCCGCTAATACATCGGGCCAGTGTTAAACATTTGCCCCAACACAAAAATCGAGGGGGTCACAGGATTTGAATTCAGACTGCAAGTGCTTTTACAATTTTAGCTTCTTATTTCGCCAGGTTTTCACAACCGGTAAAAGATGAAGACAGAAAATTCTTACCGTGCGTGAAGGCGGTTTGCTCCTCATTGGGCTCCTGCGCCTTCAGGAACTCGGCGACAATTCACAAACACCGACCTTTCCTCACATGATATCGATTGAGAAGCTCCTCCATCTTTTTCACAAGACTCCGCAAGTTTTCCTCAGAACATCCAGCGCGTGAGCGCCTGTGCGTGCGCGCGTGTGTGTGTGTGTGTGTGTGTGTTTTCAAAAAGCCTGGCACATCAGTCCTCCTCCCACAAACCACAAACACGTGGAGACAAATTATGCAATTCCTCATGAAAGTTCCCCCTTTTTTAAAACCATGGTCCTGAAGGCCTACGCCTTCCCACAACTGAAATAAACAACAATAAACCACAAACAACAACCACCCCGGATTAATACACACACATAACACAGAGCAACAGGGTGTGTTCAGTGCCATTTCCATGTGTGACTGTGTTGATACTGAACGCCGCTAAACTGGTTTCTCTATCTCTTTCACACACACACACACGTTTGTTTTCATACACGAGCAGGGCCCGAAGAGGCCCTGAATATGCCAGGAATCCTGTACATTACATAACCATAAATCACTTTGATCTTGACAGAGTGACATAAAAGCAGACGGAACAACACTAAAGGAGAAGATCACTCTACAGTAATACTGTCTTTTCTAGTGGACAGTCAGACATAGTATTATTGTGTCAGATAATTGTCAGTAAATAAATAAGTAGTACATATAACCAGTAGCATCAATTTGAGTGGGTTTCTCAGGAAGGAGTTTGAGGCTCAGTCATATTAAATCCTTCAATGCTTCTAAAGTAGTTAATAAGAGAACAGTGATGTCTCATTCATGCACTAATGTAAGCTGTTTAAAAAAATAAAAAATAAACACTCTGTCTCATTTTATATATATGGCATAGAACTAGTGGAGTGTCTGAACATGTTCTACTGTGTTTTTCATTAAAGGAACACTAAGAAAGATTTGGGTTTTTTTGCTCCTGGGGCTCCCCCTAGTGTAATTTTTACAGCTCTGTTCTGACATCAACAGGGAAAGAATAGGAGGAGTGGGGTTTCCTACCCTCTTCCAAAATTTAGAGAGTGCCGATTTTGCAGTGCTGAGCCCAGAGTAATAGAGACCGAAGCTCCATTTTCCTTATTACAGGTCAGTGAGGCATCAAAATGATTTTGAAGCTGTAAATTATTTTACAAATTGTATATAGTGTTGCTTTAATTTATAGTGCAGTACATTTCCCTGTACTTAGACAAGAACTGAAATATTTTAGATATAGTCGAACTATTGATTATATTAATATATTTTGACATGAAATTGATGTACATGGGGGTGTAGTGATGCTTTAGTTAGCGCAACACATTTCTAGAGTTCCATTTTCAGTCCTCACCACAGGTCCCTGTCTGTTCTTGTGTCTGCGTGGCTTACTTTTTTTATTTTCTGGCTTCCTCCCACAGTCAAAAAACACATGTTGGTTGGTGGACTGTGTGAAATTGTTCTGGGACTAGCTAGGGTGGCACGGTGGGCAGCAGGTAGTGTCGCAGTCACACAGCTTCTGTGGGTTCGAGTCCCGCTCTGGGTGACTGCCTGTGAGGAGCTTGGTGTATTCTCCCAGTGTCTGCGTAGGTTGCTCCGGTTTCCTCCCACGGTCCAAAAACACACGTTGGTAGGTGGACTGGTGACTCAAAAAGTGTTCGTAGGTGTAAATGTGTGTCTGTGTTGTCCTGTGAAAGACTGGCGCCCCCTCCAGGGTGTGTCCCTGCCTTGCGCCCAATGATTCTGGGTGGGCTCTGGACAAACTGTGACCCTGAACTGAATAAGCGGTTACAGAGAATGAATGAATGAATAGGACTAGCTAGGCTAGACTAGCCAGGTATAGTTTAAAGCTGACTGGCTATTGTAAATTCCTGGTCTGGCCAGGTTTCTTCCTCTTGCTCTGAGGGAACTCTTTCTTGCCATGGTCATTCTTAGTCTGCTCATATGTGGCTTGGACCTGAAGCTGCTTTGCGATGACATTCATTGTGAAAGTAGGTATAGGAATAAAAATCGATTGATTGATAAATGCCTTGTCTAGGGTGTGTCCGTGCTTTGCGCCCAATGAATCCAGGTAGGCTCCAGATCCAGTCTGACCTGCTAAGCTACAGGTTTATACCATCAGTTTTACACCAGTAATTTCAGGCTTGTGGCACTGACCACACGTGCAGTAGGGCATGGCTATTGTACCATGAAGACTGCAACTGTGTCTGCTGGTTGTATGTTTTGTCATAAATATCGGATTTGTTGCCAATATAAATGCGACATCACACATGCTAAATTGCACAGGTATGTTTGAGGTGGAATAAAATGACTGTTGTTTGTAAGTGGCTGAAGTTGAACTTATCTGTAAGTTTTGTTCACTGTTTGAATTACCACAGAAACTCGTTAGTATCTCAAGTTGTTTAGTTTTGGAGCACTTTGGGAAATGCAGTTAGCTGTCTTCCGAATTCCATTTTAATCATTTATGTCCACTTTAATGAAGCTGTTACATGTGAACGAATGAATGATATACACATTTGAATGAAACAAATACACAGTGCATGATTTGTCTTATTAGCTGCCCTGAACAAATTTAAAATGTGGATAAAGGAGATGCCATTGGTAAGAAAGAGAACAAATCTGTTCTGAGTATACAATGCATACAGTGCCGAGCTTTACCACTCATGCTTTAAACTGAGCTGGGATTGGCCTATAGCTATAGTGCTAATGTGGCATTGCCATGGGCTCTCTGGTTTAATTAGGAATGTTTGGGTGATTTGGAGATACAACTAAAATCCCTTCATCAGATGTGTGTGACTTTTAAACACTTTGTCCACTCTGTTAAGATACTTTAGTGTACATTCATTCATTGTCTATAACCACTTATCCAGTTCAGGGTCACAGTGGGTCTGGAACCCACCTGGAATCACTGGGTGCAATGCAGGAACACACCCTGGAGGGGATGCCATTCCTTCACAGGGTGACACACACTTCCACATTCACTTACATCTAAGAACACTTTTGAGTAGCCAGCTGCCGTGGGAGGAAACAGGAGCACCAGAGGAACCCACGCGGACATGGGTAGAACACACCAAACTCCTCAAAGACAGTCACAAAAACAGTCACCCGGAGCTGGACTTCTACCCACAATCTCCAGGTCTCTGGAGCTGTGTGACTGCAACACTACCTGCTGCACCACCTAGTGTACAGCGGTGTGTTTTATTTTTGTTTTGCTTTGTGTATGAGGGTGGTGCTTTTGCATTGTTTTTATTGTCCACTGTCCTCATACTTGTGGTTATCTCATACACCAGGTGGGGCATTTTAAAAATTTACTTCCCCATTCAAAAAAAGCACAGAAACCTGTCAATTCAAACACAGAATACCAACCAAATGGAAGTGTTTCAGCAACTGTCTGATGGCTTTCAAGTGTGTTCTCTGTTCTTTTACCAAATATAGGAAACCTATTATCTGTGATATTCAACCGCAATCTGCATGCGTGTGTGCCTGTTTTGATACGAGGAACTGAAAGCCATGCTATCTAAATTTGCCTAAACACATGACAGATACAAAAAGCTGTTTTCAGGCATTAGGGGGCCATAATGGAGTCCTTTCTTTTTGTTGACATTTCTTTAAACGTATCCTTAACTACTAGCAGCTTAAATTTACACTTAAAACATGTCTTCAGCTTAGAATGCAATAATTATTATTGTGGTCACTTAAATTATTAATTAAGATATTAAGGGATGTGTAAATACGGTTTGGTAACATTATATCTTCCTGCTCTATGCACACAATTTTTACACTTTTAACAGTAGGCAATATATTGTATTAACACTACTTATACTATATGTACACTATACCCTGAGCTATACACTGGATTAGGAACACCTACCTTGCATAACACTTTAAATTATTATTATTATTAATTTTTTTGCTACGATTGCAGCTACTATTTTGAATTCACTGTGTTTCTAAATGTAAATATAGAGCCTTTAAAAGTCAGCTACTTTCATTACAGGCACAAAGAGTTTCAGCTATGTACATATAACACACCAATACATATAGGCAAAACAGTGTAAAATATCTCTGAAACGTGATGGTGACTATTATCCTGAACGTAATGAGTTCAAAGCACCATGAAACTGATTGTGCCTGTAATGAAAGTAGCTGACCATGTCCTTCTCTGTATGTTCACTGCAAATTTTTAAGAATCTATAATTACATTCAGAATTAGTGAGTTCAAAAAAGTAGCTGCATTCCTTATTTATATAAAATTACAGTAATAGCAACTTGCATAAACGGTCATACTTTTAAT
Source organism: Hoplias malabaricus (assembly GCF_029633855.1). Taxonomy (NCBI): domain Eukaryota; kingdom Metazoa; phylum Chordata; class Actinopteri; order Characiformes; family Erythrinidae; genus Hoplias; species Hoplias malabaricus. The sequence goes on along the minus strand of NC_089802.1, from coordinate 20,861,199 downwards.
TCAATTTTGTCATCTATAATTATGCTAAGTACCGTGTATATTTATGTGCCGTATTTGTAAAATATTTGTAAGATAGTAATAACCACATATTTCTAGAATCATACCATGGACTTACACAGTACTTATTTAATCTTACAGCTTATATAACAGGTACTTACTCCGAACTTACCCAGTGACTAGAGGTCTGTAATTTAAAGTGATACCCTACCTTGTCTTTTTTATCAGCTCCATTGACCATACAGAACAGTCCATCGGCAAAAAATATCCAGCCAACAGCGTTGTGTCCACTGATGAATAACTAGACTGTTTCTGTACGACTACAAAGTGCTCTGGTATGGTCAGTGGAGCTGATAAAATGGACAATGTATGCACTATATAACTTCTTGTACACAATATATCCACAACATCCCTTTCGACTTGTGATAAATTAATTCAAGGATAAAATATACCACTTGGGCTAAAGGAGAACAATGTGTCGAAAGCAGTTCCTTTAGATATTTTTGTTTTAACTACAGCAAATCAGCATGAGGTCATCTGCAAAACAAGAGGACTTAATAAAATGGTCACAAGCTAATATTACCTTGTTGTTATTTTGTAACCAATGACAGACAAATCATTAATTAATAATAATAATAATAAAAAATACTAGAAGTGTTTATCAGCGTTTTGTAGCTCCTGTTGAAAACAAAGTGTTTTTTCACAAAGCCATTTTTAAGTAGCATTTCAACTGCAGCTGCTTCTCAGTTTTCACCACTGTATACAAATCCATCCATGAATGCCATTTCCTCTTCTCCTTACAGTTCCCAAAGCAGCACAAGATCATGATAGGTTTTACATGGTGCCTGTATTTCACTTAATGATACATTATATGAACTTCATTAGGAAAATGTTTGACCTGCAGCATGCTTGCCTTCAGGCACCATGGCCACAGACAACAGGAAACTACCAGATATACACATTAAATAAAAACTGTTTAGTCTGGCAAATAACGAGAAAGCAGAACAGAGGAAGTGATATCCATGTGAAAGGAGGTGCTGCTATAAAAACACATAATAAAACATAGACTTTAGGTGTTCTTTGCTTCTGTATTTTGTCTTAATTTTAATGAACTTTTGATTAAAAGCAACCAAGCACTCAATGTTTTTTTACTGTGGTAGTCAACTAATTCTTTAGTTGGTGCCTGTGATCATATCAAAGCCCTACACAGTCGCAACCAAACACACACACACACACAATGCCAGTCATGCACACCCACGTTGTCAACATTTTTCAAAAATGGGGTTGTACTAAATATACGGCACATACACAACATTTTATAAGTATTCATGGTTTATTCAGAGAGAGCGCAAGAGAGAGAGAGATTTGTTTTGCAGGATGAACAAAAGAATGATGAACGATGAAATTGACAGGTTACTGAGGGAGGGGCTTGAATAAGCCGTGGACCCCTGTGCAAAATGTAAACACAAAACACCTTGATCTTGATGTAGTGATATTACAAAAAGAGTGACAACACTGAAGGGGAAGATTACAGTATTATACTGACTTTGTTAGCGGACATTAAGACAGCCTTTAATATACTACATAATTGAGGCCAAACTAATCAATACAGACCAACAGTATGCCATATTTATGACTGGTAATGTGAAATGGGTCGTGGCTAATTATTAGAAACACCAGGATCAGGAAGAACCTGAACCTTGCTGAGTGTTGAATCTTTCATTGCATACATATTAATAAAAACAAGCATGCATCAAGCACTGAATACACTGAACTAAAATAATATGACTGAATTTAATTGATTTAGAGATGTATATTTTTCCACATTAACCAAATACCATATACGGACAAAATTACCAGGCCACAACTCCTAAACACTGAATTCAAGTGTTTCATTCAGTACCACTGTCAAGAATTATGTAAAAATCAAGCACCTAGACCTGCAGTCATATGTAAAGGAAAGGGACATTCTACAGAGCTCACTGAATTCAAGCATGGTAATGTAATAGGTTGTCACTGTCAGTTTGTGATATTTTTGCCTTCATAGATATTCCACAATCACCCCAGAGTGGTATTAATGAAAAGTGGAAGCACTTAGGAACCACAGTAACTCAGCCACAAATGACAGACCATGCAAAGTTACAAAGCGGGGTCACAGGGTCCTGAGACATACAGTGTGTTTAAGTTACCAATGCTCAATAACTGCAGAGCTCCAAACATCTTCTGGCATTAGCACAAAAATTGTGCAGGGCATGGGTTTCCATGGCCGAACAGCTGCATACAAACCTTACATTACCAAGCACATTATCAAGCATTGGGTGGAGTGGTATACAACCAGTGGACTCTTGTAAACTTTACAAAACAACTGTAAAGTTTGGTAGAGGAGAGATAATACTATGAGGTTCTTTTTAAAGTGGTTGGCATGGGCCCCTTAGTCCAAGTGAAAGGAAGTCTTAATGGTTCCACATACCAAAACATTTTGGACAGTTGTATGTTTCCAACTTGTGGGAACAGTTTGGGGAGTGCCCTTTTCTGTTCCAGTATGATTGTGCCCCAGTGCACAAAGCAAGGATCGTCGAGGCAAGTTTGGGTGAGTTTGGTGTGGAAGGCCTGCACAGATTAGTGACCTCAAACCCATCAAACACATTTAAGATAAACTCAGAGAATGGACCCTGACCATTAAAAACAGGTTGAAAATGTACAATTAAAGTATGTAGGGCAGCAGATGGACTACAGTCTATAATCCTAGAACCATAAAGTGCTGCTGTAAGGTAAGTGGAGCTGAGAGAAAGGACAGTGACTGCAAAAACTAGGAGGGGGTCAAAAATTTATGGTTAATCAGTGTATTTTACAAATGTGGAGATGATGTACACGTTGAAAGTAGTAACCTCAGACGTCAAATTGTCTTTTGAAAACAATAAATAAAAACAAACAAACAAATGTGATCAAACACGCATAAGAATACAATGCTAGGCTTTACCATTAATGCAATAAGCTGAACTGGGTGTAATACAAAGCACATACTTAATAATGGCAAAGTATGTAGTGCTTGGACTTGTTTTGCTCCAAGTTTACTTTTTTCCCCTGGTGTGTTTATTAGTTTGCAGTGGCTTGGGGCATAGAACATTATGTACAAACACATGCATTAAATTAAAAGAACCAAAAGGGGAAAAACATTTAATTCTACAGAGTTCAGGAATTGCATGTTACAGGGACATCTGGATATAGTATTACTAAAAGAAAAGAAGAAAGAAGATGCACAGATAAAAGTCTGGATTTCATCAGTAAAAGGCACCCCTAAAACATGTAAAAGTTGCTGTAATGGCTCAGAGTTCTGTTGTGCCTGCCTGCCTGCCTGCCGTTATGCATATGCACATATGACAATCACAATGGCAACAAATTGCATAAGGCATATTCTGAAGACTGCAGAGAGGAATGGCATTCAAACAAATAAACAAGTCCAGAAAACACGAGATGAAATTAACAATGTATAAACGACCCAAATGAGCTCCAGCATTACATACTTTGCTTACAAATCTCAATGTGTTGTACTCTACCATAATATTTACAGTTTTAAACAATGAGTTTGCTTTTGAAAACACCAGATTTTTTTCACCTAAAATGGAGCCACAGCAATGGCTAAAAACTAAAAAAATAATATCTCTACAATACATAATCTCAATACATGAATGTACATGACATTTCAGAGAGACCTTTAAAGGAACACTATGTAGTAGTTTTACATTAAAATTACAGCTTCAAAATGACTGTGATGCTCCTCCGGCCTGTTACAGGAGGAATAGTGCCTCTCTCAGTGCTCTGAGGGGATGCTTCTCTAAAAACTAGATTATGTGTAACACTTTAGAGCACACAGCTCACGGCTGATTAGCTCTCTACAGGATGAACATTGCTCCATGTGCCATAATGTCTGTACCAGGAAAACTGAGCTAAGGGAGGGAGAGAGAGAGAGATGCAGTACAACATTAAATATTGGACTGACTTTACTCAGTGGAGGGAGTTGAAAGAAACATGACACAATGTCATGTTGTTGCACTTCCTTGACGTGTTGCAGTGTTCATTAGTTTTGTTGACACGTTAAAATCAGGTTTTTGAGAGCTACTGAGCAATGAACCAGGGTTTGCCGCAGCAAACATTAGCAGGATTAGCCCCTTTTCCTTGCGTTAGACATCGATCCTAGTAATAAGGGTTTTTTTGTGGTTGCTGTGTGCTTGTAATGTCTAGAGTTACACCTTGTGTCCGGGGAGTCAGTGGTAGCACTTGCTAAATGTAGCCAGATTAGCTCACCTTTTAGCACTGGATATCAATTCTGATAATAGGTGCTTCTCTTTACACTTTATGCAGGTAATAACATGGTCAAGTGTATATTATTAGCAATATATAGCTTTTATCATGTAGTCAACATTCTTTTAGTCAATTACACACATACCCCAGTCTCACCATTCAAACGTTTAGCAAACACTGCCTAGAGTGTGTGTGTGTGTTTATCACAAGTAACCCTGAGAGCTGTTTGTGATCGATGTAAATATCCCTCGGCTCAAAACTCTCTCTAGAGATAGAGATAAATATGGGTGTGTGTGACTTGTTTTCACGACAGTACTCTTAATGTTAATAACACTCAGCAACAGGTGGGAGGGGGGCAGGAGACAAAGCCATTCTTACATAGTATTCCTTTAAGTGTTTAGCTTAAACCCTGCTATATAACACTAGCATAACTATGCCATGTACACATCACAACATATAAGCCGTCATGACACTTGTTCAATAATGTATGCATCATTTGTCTTCACAGTTCATCAGAGCTTATGGTTTCTTTTATGTCATTCAGGGCACTGTTTTGTTAGTGTTATATGGATTCAGGCCTTGCCAGTTTTTCCTTTTCTCAGAAAGTTAACACGTTAATTAATACAAATTGTTTTCATCACAACAGTATTGTTGACACTGAAGACACATAAGCCTATCGCATTTTTGAAATTATCTTTGGTCCAGCACTAGAATTTTCTAACCTTATTCGTTTAAACTACTCACTACACAGTTCTAGGTTACAAGACACAGCCAAAGTCACAAGACATGGCTAATAAACAAACCAATAACACACAGTTTATGTTGTGCAGGTAAAGAGTACTAAGTGCCATCTGGCTTAATTTAGATATGAACATACCGTCTGGATGGAGGAAATATAACACAGTTTACTTCAATGTGTAGTAAATGTAAATTCCACAATTTTCAGAGAATGTCACAGTTCCTTCATTTAACCTAACAACCTCAGCTCTTTTAATAACTTTTAATAAATGTCTATAGAATATAGTTGTTTACTATAGAACAAGCAAAATACCTCCTGGTGCAGTAGTCTATAAAAAAGAATGAGCATATTAGAAATAGCGCCCACAGAAGTGCAATTCCTAGCAGTGACTGTGTGCATATGCATTATGATGAACTAGTCTCTTGTAATCAGCCACATGTTCTACATGTAACAGCCATAGATTCAACTGCAAGATGCAGGAGTACACATTTAAAATGATAAGCCAGGTGGAGCACTAGTCTTTCATTGCTGTATGCAGCTTTGAGAAGAAAAATTAAATGTACTTGTAAATGGTATGTGATGCTGGGTCTCAGAAATAAGAGAAAACGATTACAACGAAGGCATTTGTTGGAAAGGCAGAAGGAAAGGCAGGAGACAGGTTTACAGGCTTGATTAGAAGTTTCATAGTGAAACTATACCATCATCTAATGCCACAAATACGAAAATCAATAAAAATGTTACAATCAGCAAAAATTCAGATTAAATATGAACAAATAAAATAATAAAAAAAAACAACAACCTCCAATACAGTGTAAGTACACCTCAAGGGTTTAAAAAACAAACAAAGAAATTGTGAGTAGTCATTTCTCAAACAATACATCATTCAGACTACGCAGTAATACCGCATCTTTCAGACGTGAAATAAACGAGGGTGCAGTGTTTGTCTAACAAATGGATAAACATAACGCTGGTAAGTAAACACTTAAAACTTGGTCCCAAAAGTGTCTCTACACTGGAAATTTGTGTTAGTAGATCCAATAACCAGTAGGTGGATTAATAAAAATGTAATAAAATAGCTAATACTGCTACACCCTACATTTAAAATATGAAGGCTTCTTGAATGGATTTAAAATTTTTAATTTTCCTTGATGTGAATTTACAAGTCCAATTGGTCAGCTGAAGTCTCTTTTGAACATCACTTAGCTTACTTATTTGTGCATAGTAATGTTCATAGTTCAGCATCTTGAAATAAGCTACCTCCTTATAGACTGCATATTACTGAGTGACTGCCTGTCGAACAGTTGGTTATGTTTTTCAAAGCCTTGGTGTTCATAAGGGCAGAAAAGCGGGTCACATAAAACAAACAAAAAGGAGCCTGAAAAGCATCAACTTTACTTTTCACATTTTCAGGTTACACAAGCCGCTTCAGTAAACTCTTTTATAATAAATAGGTCAAGAGCAGGTAGCAATAAAAGGTTCTTTTCAAGAGAAAATGGTGAAGCAAGTGGCTTCTGATCAAGCATGGTGGAAGCAGAGAAGTGTACAGCAGCTTGCAGCAAGCTAGTAATGTTTAAATAAATTCCCAGAGGAAGGGTCAAAAGGGGGCTGTTAAAGGGGAAATTAGTTCAACAAACTTAAAAGTTGAAGAAAGACATTCACAATGTTTTCTTTTTTGATTTGTATATCTTACTTCTTCCACTCTAATAGATCAATTCTAAAAAAACTTCAAAGACGGTACAGTTTTTTTTCCCTCAGAACAAAAGATTTCCAGAAGCCATAAAAATTTTGGCCATTTTGACCAAAACAAAAATTTACTATACGCATCTAGGAAATGCACATCATGTTTGTCTTGATACTGTTTTGATATACCTTTTTGGTCAGAGTAATATGAATGTTATGTCCTACTTCCCACCAAGTTTATTGGTGGGAGGTTTATTGGTCTAGTAAAAATCAAATTCAGACCAAGACAAAACTGAAAGCAACTTAACTCCGTTTTCTTAGTAGGAACCACAGTGAGTTCTTAGGCCCATTATGCAAAGAGTAAACAGGATTGTTAGCTTTTGTTTATTTAGTGATGGTTTGCAAATAGATGTGTTTCTTGTGTTGCTTGGACTGTGCCCAAAATCAGCTGGGATTGGGGGGAGGATAACTTAGAAAATTTGAAATCCCTAGCTGTACACTCTCTGACTATGCAGTAACTCCAGTGTTGCCCTTGCTGCACTACTAGACAGAAACACGCCCTGCAACCACACTAGTTTTCCATATTACTGCCACCTTATTGAGCACATCATTACATAAGCTAAAATCTCATATTTAATAAAGTAAGTTACCATTTTAAATTGATGGCAAAGAATACAATTGTTAAAGTCTGCAGCTTGCTTTGGATCCATATTTTGAGTCAACAATTTAAAGATTACTACAGAAAGTATTTTTTGGATGTGTGATATTTCTGGAACATTAGATGAAAAGAAAAAAAAAATCAATGTGGGTTTGTAGGGGATGGTCTACTAACACAAATAGCTTCAGTTTGTTTAATAGTAGACTGTACCATAAGAGGCTTGGTCATTAGTGGTATATATACAAAAAGGAAAAAAAAAAAAAAAAACAAAAAAACACACACACACACACACACACACACACACACACACACACACACACACACACACACACCTCACCTCCAAACCCTGTTCATGTATCAATAACAACCTTAGACACAGGGAGGAATAATGCAGGCATAATCTTAAATATCTTAAACATTATCCAAATGGCTTTTCCTTGTTAAAGGAGGAGGCTTTCCTGGCATCTCACAGCAGCTTCTGTTTCTGGAAAGTTTTTTTTTTTTTTTGGGTTCCTCAGAGGTCCTCAGTCATCCTCAGTAGCTCTAAGAAGGCACCGACTGCCCCAAAATAACCCTGCAGACAACAGGGTGATCCGGTTGAGCCATTTTACCATTGTAATACACCACAAATTCATTTGAAATTTAAGTCAGATTGAGGTTGTATTATGTTCATGTTAGATATAAAATTTAACGCCTTTAAATTTAGGAAGGAAAAATACTTACTTCATGTTCCAAAAACAGGGCTTTCAGTTGTCCTTTGGACCAGAAATCCATGGCATAAGCTAGCAGCTTTGTTGACACCGTGTTTATTCTCAGGAAATTCCCAACAAATACAACTCTTTCAATTCTCTGAAAACAAAATAATAACATTTGATAATTGTAGAATCCTGTTTACACTGGAGAGGAAGAGAAACTACTGCACATGATTAACAAAATAGGTTTGAGAAAACAGTACTGAAAAGTCAAGTTTGTCTGCCATCTAGCTGTATATAGTTGTACCAAGCTTAGACTTACAACACAAATATGAATTTTAATCCCTGAATCAGTAAGTCTAAATGTATCAAACTAAACTATTCAATGATAATCCAAACCCTAATTATACTGCACTCCAGAGGTGATTGGTCTAAGACTGCAAGGGAAGCTCAGCTTCCCTAAAATGTCAAAAAATAAGTGATCAAATATATACTGTTGTGTGTACATGTCATTGAATAAATAGGCACTACAACGCGATCAACTTTTGTTCAGAATCAGCTTCTGGTAAAGACGCGGCTTTCCTCTCAATCATTCCCGCAGTTTCACAGTGATTTAAACAGTGTATAGCGAAGTGCAGCGAAACGAGACGAGTCATTGGATAAAGGCTGGGCTTTGTATTTTGGGCTCAGCGTCTCTGGGGGTCTATGGGGCAGTGGGCTGCCCTCGGCTGGCCCGGACAAGGTGCAAGGTGATTGGATGATCTGTCTGAGGTTGAATCCCTTTTTGATTGACAGCGAAATGAGCGAATCAGCAATCCTTTGGTGTAAAGATCCGTGGGAGCATTAAATTTTCATTCTGTTCTGAGTTGAACCAGAGACTTTCCGAAACATCTTAGCGGCATTTTCTTTGTTAAAAACGGCTAGCGACAAATCGAGCTTCTATTTCTGCTGGGTTTTTTGTAGCTGCTTGTGTTTGGAGACTGACTTCTATCACACTTTCTGACTTCTATTGCAGTTTCTGACCAGCGGGTGCTGCTGAGACCCTCCACCATCACAAAGCACACACACTTCACATGGGCCAAGGCCGTTAAAGCAGCCTAGCTCTGCTGGCCATTGAGAGGACACTAGTCAAGTCCCTGGAAAAGACGCCTTGTTGGTACAACAGGGTCACAGATCATTTTCTTGAAAAGGAACGGATGGTAGAATTTACGTATAAATAAACCGACACATTTTATGATGTAGGCCGAAAATGAGCTTCCCCTCCTTGAAAGACCAGCATCCGCCACTGCTGCACTCATATGTACCATGGAGCACTCCATTCAAAAGTAGTGTGTCCAAAATGTCTCTCAAAAAAAAAAAAAAAACACCAACATTGCACTCTCTCTACCAAATGTAGAGAAATGGGGACTTTCCCATCTGTTAACAGTGAAAGTCAAACATCTATTATTGTATGTAGTCACATTAGTGCTCACTCCACCTGGGATATACTGGGATTTTAGGGAGACATTTGCTGCCATTAAGGCACCATTTTTCCCAAGAAGTCCATGGAAAGACCATTACTCTTGCAAAACTGCAACAATTTTCATCCCCAGTTTTTTAAAGGATTAAAACGTATAATTAAAAGGAGTGTAATTAAGTGATAATCATGCCTCCCAATTTTTTGGAGTGTGCCACAGGCATTAAATTAACTTTTTTTTTTAACACATATACAATAAAGTTGGTTACTGAACACAGTGGAAACACTATTATTTAATATGTTGTATTTTTCTTTTTCTCAATTATATTCAAGTTGAAAAATATGAAACTAAATCATACATTCTTGTATTTAATGAATTTTACAAAAATATTCCAACATCTATAGAAACTGGGTTATACATTTGATTATAACCAGCAGAATTCTGTCAAACAAAATTTAAAAAAGCTGAAAGTAACAATACAGTGGCATCAATGGATTTGTGATAAAATGTGTAAATTATTTGTAGGGTAACAGTTCAATCCATTCAACCGACACAGACAGGTTCATGTGTGAGGTGAATATAGAGCATTGGCCCAAGGACAAAAGGGACACAGACATGGACAAATTTGTTGGCACTCTTACAGCTCATTGAAACAATGCTTAATTTCCACTAAAACTTGATTAAATTAAAAGCTATTTTTAATGTATAACTTAATGCCTTTGGTACGTCAGAGTAAAGCAAAGCAAGTGTGGTTATAAGACCATCTGCAAATCAAATCAGGCTTATTGTTACATCATATAACACAAGTGTAAGGTGAGTGAAAAACTTGGATGCATAGTCCTCACAGTAGTAAAATAAGTAGAAAATAATAATAATAAGTTATATATATGCTTGATGTTCCTGTCACTACTATTGCAAATGTAATTAAGAAGTTTAAGGTTCATGGGACTGTACCCAAGCTCCTTGGAATAGAAGGATAATATAAATTGTAGACAAAGCATGAATCCCATTTAACCCATTGCTCCTATCACTTAGCCTTATTTCTTCATTTTGCCTAGGGATAAGGTTTCTCGGTTCTTGTTGAGATAGAAGGGCAGGTCTAAGTTATTTTTTAGTAATTTTTCATATACAGACTGCAAGCAGGTGTTATGAATGCCTTGTGAATCACCAGCAGGATGGCTGCACATGTGATCAAATAAAAACAAATGTGAGTTTTTTTCCCTCATTTAAAACCCATGACAGCCATTGGATTATCTTAGTTTACCCTTTACTTCAAACAATCATAAAACATTGCTAGTAGCATGTTGTCTTGTTACAAACCGGATTCCAAAAAAGTTGGGACACTAAACAAATTGTGAATAAAAACTGAATGCAATGATGTGGAGGTGCCAACATCTAATATTTTATTCAGAATAGAACACAAATCACAGATCAAAAATTTAAACTGAGAGAATGTATCATTTTAAGGGAAAAACATGTTGTTTCAAAATTTCATGGCGTCAAAAAAGTTGGGACAAGGCCATTTTTTCCCCACTGTGTGGCATCCCCCCTTCTTCTTACAACACTCAACAGACGTCTGGGGACAGAGGAGACCAGTTTCTCAAGTTTAGAAATAGGAATGCTCTCCCATTCATGTCTAATACAGGCCTCTAACTCTTCAATCGTCTTGGGCCTTCTTTGTCGCACCTTCCTCTTTATGATGCGCAAAATGTTCTCTATAGGTGAAAGACCTGGACTGCAGGCTGACCATTTCAGTACCCGGATGCTCCTCCTATGTAACCATGATGTTGTGATTGCTGCAGAATGTGGTCTGGCATTATCTTGTTGAAAAATGCAGGGTCTTCCCTGAAAGAGATGATGTCTAGATGGGAGCATATGTTGTTCTAGAACCTGAACATAGTTCTCTGCATTAATGGTGCCTTTCCAGACATGCAAGCATGCCACAAGCACTCATGCAACCCCATACCATCAGTGATGCAGGCTTCTGAACGGAGCATTGATAATAACTTGGGTTATCCTTGTCCTCTCTGGTCCGGATGACATGGTGTCCCAGTCTGCCATAAAGAACTTCAAATTGTGACTCATCTGACCACAGAACAGTCTTCCATTTTGCCACACTCCATTTTAAAAGACCCCTGGCCCAGTGCAAACATCTGAGCTTGTGAAGCTTGCTTAGAAATGGCTTCCTCTTTGCACTGTAGGATTTCAGCTGGCAACGGTGTTCACTGACAATGCTTTCTGGAAGTATTCCTGAGCCCATTCTGTTATTTCCTTGACAGTGGCATTCCTGTTTGAGGTGCAGTGAGGGCCCAGAGATCACAAGCATCCAGTAGAGTTTTACGGCCTCTGAATCTTTTGATGATGTTATGCACGGCTGATGATGATAAGTTAAAAGTATTTGCTATTTTACGCTGGGTAACACCATTCTGGTATTGCTGCACTTTACTGCATCTTTCTGCGCAACAATGGTGGAATTGGTGGTCCTCTTACCATCTTGGCTTCAGAGAGACACTGACACCCTGAGAAGCTCTTTTTATACCCAATTATGTTGTCAATTGACCTAATTAGTGTTAATTGATCTTCCAGCTGTTCGTTATATGCTCAATTTCCTTTTTCCAGCCACTTATTGCTACTTGTCCCAACTTTTTTGGGATTTGTTGACACTGTGAAATTTTTAATCAACATATTTTTCCTTTAAAATATTACATTTACTCAGATTAAATGTTTGATCTGTCATCTATGTTCTATTACAAATAAAATATTGACATTTGCCATCTCCACATCATTGCATTCAGTTTTTATTCACAATTTGTTTAGTGTCCCAAATTTTTTGGAATCCAGTTTGTAGTTATCTAGTAAATTTCCAGTTCTACCTTAAATGGTGAAGCAATTCATTTCTGATGCTTAACGCTATTGCAATATTTAATGTGGAACTGGAAGTTTTGAGAAAAAAAACTTTTGCAGAATAAAAAGCTGAATTCAGCTTCAAATCACAGAGTTTGAAGTGGGCAACAATATACAGGGTGGGTCATTTATATGGATACACTTTAATAAAATGGGAATGGTTGGTGATATTAACTTCCTGTTTGTGGCACATAAGTATATGGGAGGGGGGAAGCTTTTCAAGATGGGTGGTGACCATGGTGGCCATTTTGAAGTCTGACATTTTGGATCCAACTTTTGTTTTTTTCAATGGGAAGAGGGTCATATGACACATCAAACTTATTGGGAATTTCACAAGAAAAGCAATAGTGTAACTTTATTCTTTCATGGGTTATTTACAAGTTTCTGACCACTTATAAAATGTGTTCAAAGTGCTGCCCATTGTGTTGGATTGTCAATGCAACCCTTTTCTCTCACTCTTCACACACTGATAGCAACACTGATAGCAGGAGAAATGCTAGCACAGGCTTCCAGTATTTGTAGGTCATATCTCAGAGGATAATGACCCAAAACACACAGCTAGAAGCATTACAAACCAGTGGCACCTAGAGCAGTTTGCTCAGGTCTCAAGTTTTGTACATACCATTTTCATTTATGCTATATTATTTAAAATATTCTGTTAAGTCTGATATGTATTAACAACGGAATACACTGGACACCAATTATTTATTTTCTGAGGAAATTACGGGGTTGTCTTTTAAGAGTACCAACAAATTGGTCCACATCTGTATCTGTACCTCAGGAAGTTGTGAAAGACTTTAATTTAATTAATGGGAAAAATGGAAGTGCTATCCTACCAGGCAGAGCAAAGCCTATTGTTCTCTCTGGTTTACTAAGGATCACACTCATGATCTCTTGATGTATCAAGTTGTTACAGTTTAGAGTGTGCCAGCGAAAGTTAACAGTTTACTAATTTTCTGTATGGTAAATATAATTCTGAGATTCTGAGAGGACCCTACAAAGACATGCTAGTTATGCTGGGATCAGACTACACAAATTTAGCCAGATATTGGCATGATTTTGTTGTATCCAACAAATTTCCAGTGTCTGAACCAAATTTGAGTGGCAGGGGACAGTAATGGTTGTGTAGTGTGACAAAGATCAGCAATGTGGCGTCAAGGATGCCCTACGACGAAAACGTTAGCACGTTAGAATTTTTTTAATCATCTTTTTGCCTTTTCTGACATCCTACGGCGTGTTCCTTGACGATGACCAACAGGAGGACAGAGCGCCGTTGGGAACGCATATGTAAACACAGAGAAGAGAAAGATGGAGGCTAGCTGCAGCTGTCAGGTGAAAAAACGAAACTGACATGATGCTCGTGACATGTTAACACAATATCCAAAGTTCTCTTTGCAGGAGACTATGTGTCTATTCTCTCCTCCTCGATACACACAGGAATCAGTCACAATTGTGTTTTCTTTGTCTTCTTTTTGGAACACAACACTGCCAGGAACACACACAGTGCTTCTGTGGCCATGATTGACAGTTTCTTGACCCGCCTCCCCGAGAAACTCTGAACTCACGCAATGATGAGAACGAAGAATGGTTCATGTCAAACATGTACTATTGCCAGTCTCCTGACCAAGACATGGCACAAATTTATAGCGCTAATCTGACATGAACATCGTGAAAGATTAAAATATTATGTAGACTGATCCAGGCATTGGGCACATTTTTGGAAACCTAAGATCACCATTTTTGTCTATTTTTAAGTTAATTACATCGCTTGAACAAAGCAACGGCCCTTCACATATTTTTGAAAATTTTATTGGGTCAATAAAAATGATCCAAAAATTATTATTTTTTTTATTTTATATTGACATCCATTGAAAGTTAAGGTGGTGTATTCCATCTCCTATAAAGTTACTATTTCGGAGATGCATGTTTATCTTTGCGCAGCGCTGATATGTTCCAAAATATGTTTTTTTTTTTTTTTTTACATTTTTCCTATAAACTGCACTAAAATAACAATTCTTATAAAGAGTAGATAAACAACAAATATCAAAAGCTGTTGTTCTGTGCGCTTTGATAGCCCTGTACAATGCTGCTTGATCTCCATGCCACAAGGCAACACTGTAAAGAAGCTGAAAGCACACAAATATTATTTCCTGCAGCCTTCTTTTTGTGACAATGCTGCTAAATTAGGGGTGTGGGAGCAGTTAAATTTGATATACATTTTATTTCAGTTCTGAAAAATTAGCACCTGACTATAATATATATATATATATATATATAATATATAATCAACCTGACTATAGCAAATAATCAATGGAAATTTCTTACTGATTTTATGTTAGCCACCATAATGGCTAATATAAATTATATAATTAAACTAATTTATAGTTTTATTGCATTGCTGAAAACTAAGAATTAAAAAAAAAAAATTTCATCAAACCTCATTTACAGCACACATACGGGCGATGGAACCAATGTTGTTTGTGATCGTGACAAGAGTGGCCCTAGCTAAGTCCTCTTTACTGATACTATCACGTCTCTCCTTGCTCATCATATGGCCAAAACTAAAGGACAAACAAAAACAAAATTCATAAGCACATTTGTACAAATAATGCATGAGGAAAATAAAAATGATTTTCAGAAGAAAGTATATGATACCTGGAAGCTACAGCAGATCCTTGAAGACCAAAGCGCTCATAATCTCCACCATAAATGTCCTTGACCAGCTTGTCAACATTAGTGCTGTCACCCTTTGCTGCCATCTCTAAGGCCTCCTCAAATGTCTCACAACCAGTGAGCAAGCAGCACAGTCCTAGAAATGTACCACCTCCCAAACTGGTAGGGGTGGGGAGAACAAAAACCCAAAAACACAACAAATATATTATACAATCTCAAATTCTACAACACTCAAATGTCTTTTGCTTTATGGAAGCTTATCAGTACCAAAAATAAAATAAGCATGTAATATGCAAAATGGCAGTGTAAACCTATTTTTAATTAACATATTCCACTCATGCTTTGGGCTCAAATTTCAAATTCAATAATTCCATTTGCATGAGCAATTTCAAAGACTATTGAAATCTCATTTAAAAAGAGGTTTGAATGCTTTGAGCATATTTGTTTAACTGATAATGCATGTCCAAATTGAATTAACATGTTTCATGTGATCTGCACAAAAATGGTCCAACAAATTATCATTAAAATGTTATTCACCACTATGCATTGCAATGAGTGAAAATGCATTTGAAATGTAACTTTCAAAATCACCACTGCACTAGTAAAATAAAATAAAAAATTCAAATGCTAAAAAGGAAACAGTGCCTCTCCACTTTGAAATAACATTTACACATTCTGGTGTAAATGCAAACTGTGCAGATTTCAAATACATTTACACAGGCGTCCTCACATGTTAATCATCCTGTCAGGACGGGACTAATAGCATGCTCAGCAAGCAAGGCTAAAAATATTGTGCCCAAAGAGTTTATCACTACTCTTACATTAGTAAAGGACGTGAAGAACAGAACCACTTGTGATGCTTAATGTGTTTATACCTGACTCCACTAGAAAGTTTTTAATCAACTGTGTGGCCAAAAAGACAGTCTCTCTAACCACAGGTGCTTTGCTGCTCCAAGACTGGCAGCATTGCACAGAAGCTAGGAGACTGGATTAACCATTTTCATTTGTTTGCCAATCTGTCCAACCCAACTCATGTCCCGATAGGCTGATTTGAGGTGGAAGGCTGTAGAACTTGAATGGTGGAGGCCTGGTTTGCATTCCTCAAGCATTTTGACACAGACACAGTTCAGCAGGGGTGATGTTATTGCAAAGGGGAGAGTTGCTGTTTCCTTTTGAGTTTTGCCATTTTTCTATCATGGTGGTGTGTTTGAAATTTACATTTCCAAATGCACTGTCACTGAGTGCAAATGCAATTACCATTTTGAATTTGAGCTCAAACTTGTACAGGAGGGTGAATATGCTGTTAACCAGAGGAATGGTGGAGAGCAGGAGGGTGAAACAATGGGTGAAAAAAACATTGGGCAGAGAATAAATGTAAAATGGCCAGCTGCAGTAGATAAAGTAGGGTGGAAGTGTATAAAAGATGATTTGAAAGGTTTATTGGCTGGTTTAAAGGAATCGGCAGAGAAGAAATTGAACAGTTTAGGTAAAGTTATTTATGATTATGGAATAGCAAGGTTTGGTAGGTTGCAAAAAAGCAAAGGGGAAAATATGGAGTGAAGTCAAGACAGCAAGCAGAAATAGATAAACTAATACAAGAGTTAAGGGCTCTTAGAAAGCAGTGGAGGTGAATAGGGGAAGAGGAAAGAGAGGGCATTATGGTACTACAGAAAAAGCTTAAGGATAGGTTGGCAGTGTTGAGAAGAGCTGAGAACTTGAGAAAAAGGAGGAAAAAGAAGGAACATGCAAGGGCAGCGTTCTTTAGGAATCCTTTTCATTTTGTGAAGACCTTTTTTGTTAAGGAGAAATCTGGGAGTTTAAAAGCTGGAAAGAGGGAATTAGGGGAGCATTTCAATGAAGTGTACACTGATAAGGATAAAGCAAAGGAGCTTAAGTTGCCACAAGATATTCCACCGCTAGGTGAAATAAAGCAGCAAATGGAGGTTTGTCCACCAAAATGGAGTGAGGTTCAAGATGTAGTGCATCATGCAAAGGCAGGTTTTGCTCCAGGGCCTAATGGTGTGCCGTATTGGTTGTACAAGTATGCATCTGAGTTCTTGAAGTTTTTGTGGAGGTGGATGTTTATATTCTGGAAGAAAGTGATCATTCCAAAAGAGTGGAGAAGGGCAGGCGGTATCCTTATCCCTAAGGAGAACGATGTTGTGGGTATAGAACAGTTTCTGCCTATAAGTCTACTTAATGTGGAGGGAAAGAGTTTCTTTAGTGTGATAGCGTGGAGACTTGCTGCTTATTTAAAAACAAACAAATCATATGATACCTCAGTACAAAAGGCAGGGGATTCTGGCTTTGCAGGATGGAACATAGAAGCATGATCTGGCATCAGATTCAGACAGCAAAGAAAGAGTGTAGAGATCTGTCGTTTTCCTAGATTTAGTGAATGCATTTGGCTCAGTCCCACATAAACTTATTTGGAAAGCTTTGAATATTTCCAGGTGCGTGATAAGGATATTCAGCTTTTGTACAGGGGAGTTTGCTACATCATGGCAGCGGTTAGAAACAGGTATAATGGCTGGGTGTACGATTTCACCATTAGCATTTATGATGGAGATGGAGGTAGTAATCAGGGCCTCTAAGTGGGTCGTAGGTGGGGAGCAGTTCCATAATGGTACTCAGCTTCCCCCTTTTAGGGCTTACATGGACGACATGATGATCCTGATGACTACTGTGCCTTGCACACGATGGTTGCTGGGAAAGTTAAATGATAATCTAAAAGTTGGCTAGGCTGAAAGTTACACCAAGTCTGTCAATTGTCAAAGGGAATCTTGTACAGGAAAAGTGTTGGATGGAAGAAGTGATTCCTACAGTACTGGAGAGACTAGTGAAGAATTTAGGTAGATGGTATAGTACAGTGCTAAATGATACCAACCAAGTTGTGGGAATAAAAGCTGAACTGGTGAAGGCTAGCAGTGATAGATCACGTCTGCAAGGGAAGTTGAAATTGTGGTGTCTGCAGTTTGGCTTACTGCCTCATATTAGATGGCCATTGACAGTTTATGACATTTCGATCACAGAAGTAGAGAGGATGGAAAGGGTTATGAACAAGGTTATAAGGAAGTGGCTAGGGGTACCACGGTGTTTAAGTAGTGTGGCATGGTATGGGAGAGAGGTAAATGGAGCTACCCCTCAAGTTTAGTTGAGGAATTTAAATGTGCAATGGTGAGTCACGAGATGGTTTTGTCAGGATCAAAGTGAGGGTGAACATATTCAAGTGCATGCACAGGCTATAAATATTGGTAGATGGGTAAAGTACGAGATTGGAAATTGCTGGTGGACGTACGTAAAAAACTGCAGGTCCCAGAATGCATTGCATTAACTACACTGAGGCCAGATATGGTGCTGTACTCCGAAAGTAAACAGTTCAATCTGAGAATGCAGTAGACCAAGCATTTGAAAGGAAGAAGCTGAAGTTCACGGACTTGGTGGCTGAGGTGAGGGAACGTGGGTGGCACGCACATGTTAGACTGGTGGAGATAGGTGTTAGGGGATTTGTAGCCAAGTCTGCCACATCCCTGTTTGTGCAGTTCCGCATTAAGGGCTGGAAATTAAGGGCAGCTGTGAAGGAGTTATCAGAGACAGCTGAAAGTAGCTGTTGTGGATAAGAAGAACACACACTAGCTGGGGAAATGCACTGTGAGGTGCTGTTGTGGTTGGTTGGTTATGTAGCATGTAAAGATCACATTGAACTGGTGGCAGTGAGCATGCATTAATGGTGCCAGTGGGGCTAGGTACAGCCTTAGTCACCAGGGAGGCCAGTGTGGATTTACGGTTGTTGATACTTAAGGATAAGGTAGGACTGTAAAGCTAGCTTGGAGTGGGGTGGGTCTGGGACACCAGAATTCACAGTTGAGCGTTCTAGAGGTGTCATGGACTTACTTCAGCGAAACACTGACAAGGGGAGGTGCCTACCTGATGACCCCTGTAAAGAGCTAGTGATGCAGTGGTTGGTTTGGGTACTTATGTGATGGGCTCAATGAGTAACCGTAGATGTTAAGGGTCGTTGGTAGCTGATCGAATCATAAAAGGCCACAGAAACCTTAGGGTATCACTGTAGGATTAGAAAAATAGAAATTGTGTGGCTGCTGGTTGGAAGAGGGTGGTGTGGGCCCTATGTGAAGCTCTAATGGACTGGTATAAGATATTTTACCTTGTGTATGATTATAAGTATTTATTTGTGGAACATTTAAATTCAAACTTAGGATTACGCAAATTGCGCATTACATTTTCATTTTGGAACTGATATGCTTCCGTACTGCTTTAACTACTTTATTTCTGGCCCTGATTTTCGGATTTAGATTTTTTGGATAGTAGACATGACCAATACATAAGAGAACATACACTGCACATGCTTATTCCAAGGAGTGTGAGGTCTGTTCCTGTTCTTTAGTGTTACCTAGTTTTTAATCACATTTATGATTTTTGGCAAAAGCTCTCATACAGAGCTACTTATTACTCTAAACCTTTTACAGATGCAGGCTAATGCTGTGTTAGGAGTCTTATCCAAAGACTGTAGAATGGTGTTTCTCCTTGAACTGTGACTCCAACCCAAGTTCTGTGTGGGAAGGCAGCACAATCACAATAACTATTGACTAATACATACTTTGAAGGTACAAATCTATGGACATGTATGCATATATGTAAATATGTTCATATGCATTTCTCTCTTCCACATTTTGTAGTTTATCTGTTTGTGTCCATTTATATTATTACCCCAAAATTATCTGAAAATCTAAAAATTATGTATATATCCAGCTTCTTCACCTGAAAAAACACAAAATTCATATTAACACTGCTTTGTCTTTTATACAGGTGCATTTCAATAATTAAAATATCATCAAAACGTACATTTTATTTCAGTAATTCAATTCAAAAAGTGAAACTCATTCTATGTAGATTCATTACAAAGAGAGTGATATATTTTAAGCGTTTATTTCTTTTAATGTTGATGATTGTCTTACAGCCAATGAAAACCCAAAAGTTATTATCTCAGAAAATTAGAATAATCAACACCAAACACCTGCAAAAGTTTTCTAAGCCTTTAAAATGGTCCCTTAGTCTGGTTCAGTAGGCTGCACAATCATGGAGAAGACCTCTGATTTGACTGATGTCCAAAAGGCAGTCATTTACACCCTCCTGCTGTATCCAAGCATATTAATGGAAGGTTGAGTGGAAGGAAAAGTGTGGTAAAAAAAGGAGCACAAGCAACAGTGATAAGAAAATTGCATTACAAAATGTGGGGGAGATTCACAAGGAGTGGACTGCTGCTGGAGTCAACGCACACAGACGTATCCAGGACATGGGCTACAACTGTCGCGTTCCTTGTGTGAAGCCACTCATTACCCAGAGACAACGACAGAAGCGTCTTACCTGGTCCAAGGAGAAAAAGCACTAGAATGTTGCTCAGTGGTCCCAAGTCTTGTTTTCAGATTAAAGTAAATCTTGAATTTCATTTGGAATTCAAGGCCCCAGAGTCTGGAGGACGAGTGAACAATCCAAGCTGCTTGAGGTCTAGTGTGAAGTTTCCACAATCAGTGATGGTTTGGGGAGCCATGTCATCTGCTGGTGTTGGTCCACTGTGTTATATCAAGTCCAAAGTCACTTCATGTTTCTCCTTTTCTGACAAGCTTTATGGAGATGCAGGTTTCTTCTTCCTGCAGGACTTGGCTCCTGTCCACACTGACAAAAGTACCAATACCTAGTTTAATAACTACTGTATCCCTGTGCTTGATTGGCCAGCAAACTCACCTGACCTAAACCCCACAGAGAATCTATAAGGTATTGTCAAGAGGAAGATGAGAGACACCAGACTAAACAATGCAGACGAGCTGAATGCAACCTGGGCTTCCATAAAACCTCAGCAGTGCCACAGGCTGATCACCTCCATGCCACGCCACATTGATGCAGTAATTCATGCAAAAGAAGCCCTGACCAAGTATGAACATATACTGTACACTTTTCAGCAGGCCAAAATTTTTGTATTAAAAATAATGTTTTAAAAATTGGTTTTATATAATATTCTAGAATAATAACTTTTGGGTTTTCATTGGCTGTAAGCCATAATCATCAAACTAAAATATGACTGAAATATAACTTAAAATATGAGTTTCAATTTTGAATTAAATTACTGAAATAAATTAACTTGATACTTGATATTGATGAGATTGAAGTTATTGAGATGCACCCGTGTTACCTCACAAAGTACACACTGGTGTGTTCAGTCTGAACAAGTAATTAGAGATTTTTCTTGGTTTATAGGACCCATGAAAATGGTTAAAATGTATTTCCCCCTTGTTTTTTTTATATTATTATTTGTTAACCCTATGTGAGAAGAATCTGATTAATGATGGGCCAGCTTCAATTCACCTACTGTAAATTCTGTATGATGTTTCTGTAATTGTTTTTTTTTTGTATTTTCTTTTTTTTACAGCATATGTCAAAAGCAGACAAACCAAAGTTATTTGAGCTGTTGTTTTTTAATTACATTGCATAAATAAGCTACATAAATATGTTCACTCTGCATCTAAATGCTACTGCTAAAATTCTAAAACTATCATGATAATGCATGACTTGCTGCACTAAATTCTCAATTGCCCCGTACTTTTTAACTCCTAACATGTCTCATGATGTTTTAAGTAGAAATATAATGTTTATATCATGAATAAAAGAAAATACTGGAAGTACATTTCTATGCTTCATTTGTCCATTTAACTTCTATAATGGTAAAATATTAAATGAAATTTATAATCCATGTTGGTTGTAAATAAATCAGAATCTGTTATGATTGCCATTTTAACTCTTAATTTCCACTCATAGTCCTTTTTGAAAGTCATGCAAAAGCCTATAATAAATGTATGTGGTAGAGAGTCAGTGAAGAATAAGCACTGCATTTTATTTTATCCTTGAATGATTTGAAGTTTTCAAAAATGCAGAATGCCCCCGTTGGCAATGACTTAACTATTTAACTGGAACTGGCAAAAGATTTAATGAGACAAATATTTACAAAAGTGGTAATAAAATAAATTTTCTAGAATAGGACGTAGTGTTTAATGTGTACAGTGTAGACCCCTCATATTTCTAAACCCTATTGTCATAAATACAACCACATTATGACCATCGGGTCCCACACCGATTAGATTAAAATTTAGTGGGGTGATTTTGTTTACACATACAGAGGTCATTTACCTGGTGCCTGTGACTCTTTTGTAATCATCTTTGGAGTATACTGCCAAAATGCTGACCCCTGAGCCGATGTTTACCAGCAACATGGGAAAGGGGTTGTCAAGGCAACAAGGCTGCTTGACACAGTTTTCAGGATCGGAGGGGTTTTGGAAAAAGTAGCACTCGGGGTGGCCGTTGAAGCCCACTGAGTCGACATAGAGAAGGCCATGAATTAGACCGTCCAGCTCATCCAACTTCTGCAGCTCAAGATTAGCCACCTGCAAGGAAAAAACAAAGCAAACAAAAAAAAAAAAAAAGAAGAACACACAGTGAGAACAGCAGGAACAGGAAAGGCAATCTGAAGCTCCCTCGATGCCAACACGGACTCTGCTCACAAATTGGTAAACTGGTTAACAGAGGTTTGAGTGCCACAGAACTTAGAGAAGTGTAATGAATAAAAATAGCTTGGTGAATTTATAAGCATTCATATTATCACGTTAACAGTTAGAAAGGCTGAATGATCTGGAGAAAACATCTTATTGTTATATTTCTGACCAATACTCAATATATATTTTCTTTTCTGTAAATTAAGGTCCAGGCCTGATCGATATATATATAGTCCTGGAAATAATCGAGTTAAACGATATTGTCATTTTAAGACCATTTTATGTCATTGACATCACGATAATACAAAAGCAGAATAATTCAATAACATTTTTTAAAAGAATTATTTTTTTGCATAATCATATTTACTTAAAATATTCAGATACAGGAATTTAAAATGCAACAAATGTTTAAAAATCCTAAATAAACAAAGCATATATAAAATAAAATAAAGTATTTAAACAAATTGCTAAATGGCTTCAGAATAGAGAGACCAGAGAAACCCAGAGAACAAAACAGAGTGAGCTAAAATACTGGTGATGTTTATTCTCATATAAACAAACAACACCAGAAAACCACAATGAGCGATATATGGTAGACAAAAATTACTCAGTAAATGTCCAAATATTATTCCAGGTAGGCCCCAGACCCACCGCCACCTGGAACTGGATAAGCGGTTACAGACAATGAATGAATGAATGAATGAATCTACATATTTTGTTCAACAAGCTGATAGTGTAATTATTCTGAAAGGCCTAGTCAATTTAAAAGTATTAGTACATCAGCTGTAAATAAATGTGCCTCAATAAGTAAGGAACTGCAATCACAGCTCTTGAAATTTGATAAATTATTTCAAGAGAAAACAGTATAATGTATTCCACTGAAACTTACAGGATCATACTTGACTATAACCATCCATCCATCCATCCATTATCTGTAACCGCTTATCCAATTTAGGGTCGCGGGGGGTCCAGAGCCTACCTGGAATCATCGGGCGCAAGGCGGGAATACACCCTGGAGGGGACGCCAGTCCTTCACAGGGCAACACAGACACACACACATTCACTCACACACTCACACCTACGGACACTTTCGAGTCGCCAATCCACCTGCAACGTGTGTTTTTGGACTGTGGGAGGAAACCGGAGCACCCGGAGGAAACCCACGCGGACACGGGGAGAACACACCAACTCCTCACAGACAGTCACCCGGAGCGGGAATCGAACCCACTGACTATAACCAAACCCAATATTTTTTAAAGAAAACAACACCTGGAAAAACTAGTTTTGCCAGACTGCCATTAGCAGAAAAGCATTTGTCACACAAGCTTTGCTGATATTTCAGTAATGGAGAGGTGGTCAGTCAGGTGCATCCAAAATATACATACGTCTTATCACAAATCACTGAGAACAATTTACTCTCGGGTAACGTCCTGTGTTGACAAATGGCATAAGATGCAAGAATTCACATGGACCTGGATAAATGGTATACCTCAGAATTAAAGAATGAATATTTAATACTGACACCAAGCATTTAAAATGAGAACTACAATACAATTTCAAAACAGTGGATAGAGCTTTCTGCCTCCTCCCTCTTCTCCCCAGATGCAAAGCTTGACCAGGTTGCCAGTTTGAGAAAAACTGAACATACACAAAGAAGCAAGAGACAAGTTTAAGGATTTTGAACTGCGATAGCTATTTACCAATTTACACAGAAAAGTCATTCATCATTACAGTAAAATATATATCTATGCTATTTATCTAGGCAAAAACAAGTGATGAACAAGTGGCCGCCTTTTTCCCAGCATTTACAAGCCTTCACTGTCCAAATCAACCTACATGAAGTAATTTATTGATTTTTCCTTCCACCATAAATATCATTTTAGGAAGTAGATCTTGGCTGATTCACATTTTTCATATTCAAACATTTCTTTCCACCTTAAATGTGTCAGTTTACAAGTCTTGGCATTATTTGTCAACTTTCTCAGTTCCACATTAAGAGCTGAGGATAGCACCAATTTTTAAACTGTTATTCCACTTTATTCATTTAAAACACACAAACCAGTACATCATGTCACTAAACATTTACCTAAATTGAAAAAAAAAAATTTTTGGGAACGATTCACCACTGTTTTTCCTGCCTTTACTGTCTAAATACACATTAAATGTTTAGATTAGATAAGGCTGATATTATCTGTCTTGGTAGGTTAGCTGCTTCTAAACTGCCTCTATCTTTCAAACACATGGCCAATATTTTGCTCCATCTCTGGTCATGGAGATTTTTTAAGAAGGGCACTGAGACCTTTTGGGACTGGTAAAAACATTATTTATGTCCACTTCATAGCTGAAAAATGCTATGTTTGTGGACCTGGCAACTCGGTGGGTTGGGACTGTAATGTGATGTGATTGGACAGGGGTTGGGATCTCAGAATGAAATTCCAGTAGAGCTCCCCTCCAGACTAGGTGCTTCTCAAAGAGAATATACTGCTTCAGTACTGCTATCAGAGATGCCAGTGCATCAACTTAATCTATGATGAAACACCTTGGATATTTTATGACAATTACAATAAATATCTTGCAGATTGCTCCTTAGAGGCAAGTAGAACAACATTTCTTTGTTTTATAATGTAAATTGTGAAAAACTGACATTCACATTTCATTAGTATTAGTTAACATAGAACAAATATATAGTATACTGAAATGCCACAGAAAAGTTCAACTGAGTTTTTTTTTCCTCAATTCAGGCATCCCATGGAAAAGAATGAAATCAGAAGATTGTTCATTTAAGAATCAAATTATAATGCTTATAATTTCAAGCAACCAACCCAAAAAGGACTTTGGTAATCCATAAAGCTGTTTTTTGACATTAGTCAAAGTTCTAAATATTATTAAAATAAATATCTTAAAACAATGAAAGCGTCTACAAAGAAAAAAGTCTTGTAAACAATGAATTTATATTTACAGAGTTTAGCAGACACTCTTATCCAGAACAACTCACAAAAAGTGCTATGTGAAGCTGTGATGCTGCATGCAGGCAAGTGCTGTGATAAATCCTTGCACACCCTGCTCCACATGCTACCTCAGTGCAATTAGTGCTTTAGAGTGGCCCAGTGCTTGGCCCACTCTGTGAGCTACTTGAGGATGATTCAGTTTCACTATACCTGGGGCCATTAAAACTAGCTACTCCTGCTCTTTGACCTACTGTGGGGAAATTAAAAACTAAATATGCCCATTCTGCGAGCTACTGTGGTATGATTAAATGTTGCTATGACCTCTCCACAAGTGGTCCAGCACAGAGTTATTATTTACTGAAAAATAACCAGTTATGGAGGGCAAGAAAATGCATTTTTTAAACAGGATAGAGTTTAAGCACATTAGAATTGGACACATAAATAGAACACATTTGTGTGTTACATTTACATTAAAAAGAAGCAACAATCAAATTCTGTAAAGTGGGTGATTCATTCCTTGGATCATAAAATGGGTTACTGAGGGAATCACCAACTAATTCTTCATCTCATGTGAGCTTGTAGGAAAAAGTAAATAATTATAATCACACACATAAATACAGTTTGATACATTAATTGCTAATTATTTTTTTGCTCCTGTAATGCTCACCGTCCTGAAGTCCTCTTCAAACTTGTATGCTCCCCCTCCAGTGGCACAGAGTGTAGTGTGTAAGCTGGAGAAGTTCTTGTCACGGCCCATCTGAATAAAGCTGTGCATGTCATGTGTGGGGAAGCGGATGAAGTGCAGGTTTCCTGTGCGGCCACACATAGTGAGGTTCTTCAACTCCAGGTGCACGTCTCGAATGCCCGTGTTGCCATAGGCCACATTGGACGTCAGGTAGCGGCGAATGCTCTTCAGGCTCTCCACCTCTTCCTGCTCTTCCTCTGCCGTGATGTCTTTTGGCTCAAAATAGACTAGCTTCACCAGGGTGCCCCCAATATCCATGCCAAACCAAGGGAAAGCTGCAGAAACATTAGAAACATTAATCTGAATATGCTTTATTTTGAATGAATTATATGAATAATATGAATTATATTAATAATATGAATTATTAACTCAGTTTGTGTTTCAACCCATAAGAAGCCTCAGGCCATTTGGCTGTATTTACAAAATTGTCCTAAAACCACATCCATTTGACCTTTTTCCTACAATAGTCTTCAGTCACAGAGTCCACTAGGTGGCATGCCCCAAACACTACTGACCTCTGCTGCTAAAGCCGAGTCTATTAGGTCTACAGATATTCATTCGTCACATTTGACATTAAGTTGAGTGCTACTACCCCTCTGGAGTCACAGATCACGCCAGTGTGGTCTAACCACTTGGCTGGTTTAAGACATCACACATAAACTGTTAACTTTTGTTGAAAGTGCTGCTTTAAACAGTGTATTGGTTTTCTTTAGACTGTGATAAAAAAAGGGTGACCAACAACACTGTTTCCACCAAAACTGAATAAGGTAGATAGGCAATTTTTACTTCGTAGGTTTCACGTGTAATTCATGTATATTACTTCCCACTCCCCATAACCCCCACCTCTTGGCCCACCTGTCAATTTTTAAATCCCAGTGTGGCCCTTGAGCTGAAATGTTTGCCCAACCCTGCCCTACAGCCAAAAACAGACCAAAGAAACAGCATGCTCATCATTGTTTGTCTTCCACATTTCTTGCCCTGTTCTGTAATTACTTTGAGCCCAAATCCCATGTAACATAGACATTACAACACCATTTTGTAGCATGTATTTTAATACATCGTGAAATTGGATCAGAGTTGTATGTAACATGTAAGAGTTGTATGTAACATTGGAAATGTTATGGAAACATTTGAATAGTTAAAATGGTTCGAACACACTATTTGGAAACATTCCAATGGTCTCCACGTACTCAGCAAGCACACCATTATTCTATAAATAAAGTCACACGTACACAAATTCACAAATAGTCTTTTCACTGCATCCTGAATGTTCAGTAAATGTCACTTAGGGACATCATGGTTTGTGACAAACGTCACCATGCGTTTTTATGAATTAACGGCAAAGGCATGCCCTAGCTTCAGCTACCTATTAATCTAGTCAAACTTTGTAAAGCTCAATGAAGTAGTAGGGGCCATTGTAAGAAAGCACTGCAGATGGCCAGTGCAGTGTGGTGGAACGAGCTAAAGGAAAATGTTCTACTGGCTGATATCTTTCAGTATGAGCTCAGCACAAGTAGAGAGTCATCAGGAATAGAAAGACGGGTTCACTATTTTGCAAAAGTATGGAGCTAAATCATCCGTACCTATAGCAGAGCTGAACCTGAGTAGTGCTGCAGATGTGGAACTGACCACAACAAATAAAATGACTTAATAATATGGAAATATAATTTCCAATATAAAGCAATATATAATATGATATATATACACACAATACAAATCAGCTGTTATTTAAAAAACTCCTTGGATGTAGTTACTTTGAAGGAGCAATAAGTAATTTTCTACAAGCATACTCCTGTAATTTATGATTTAAAAACCCATTAGAAACTTTATAATGGAGCATACGTTGAATTTTTAAGGGACTACAAAGTAATTTTGATTTACATCTCATGTAAGTTGCACTTTACATAATCTGACACAAATCACTTTCTTAAATAATATTAGCACTTTTGGGAGGTAAATTAGTTGCAACTGAAAAACCTATTGGTCTTTCCAGAATTGAAAGCTAATGGAAATTCCATTACATCTTAGACCCTTCCAATGTTGTGCAACCACTCTACATCTCCATGTTCTGCTAAACAGCTGTCTGAAGATCTTCATATGAAGAAACCAGTGCTTTTGCAGACTTTTAGCCAATTTTTCAAACATAAGTAAATATTTCCTTCCAGAACAACATATCAACACAGTTTTCAGATGATTAAACAACTGATCATTCATTCATTATATGTAACCCTTATCCAGTTCAGGGTCGCGGTGGGTGCAGAGCCTACCTGGAATCATTGGGCGCAAGGCGGGAATACACCCTGAAGTTATCCTTCACAGGGCAATCCACACACTCACTCATTCACACCTACAGACACTTGAGTCGCCAATCCACTTACTGACGTGTGTTTTTGAACTGTGGGAGGAAACCGGAGCACCCGGAGGAAACCCACACAGACACAGAGAGAACACACCAAACTCCAAACAAAAACAGGCTTTTTTTGTTCAATCCATAAACAGCAGTTTGGACAAAAAAAGTCCATGTTTATCAAGTTTATCAATATCAAGTAGACACAGGTATGAACATGCTCTGCATTGAAATTTTTCCTGGGGCAAAGGGGCACTGTTATTAAATGGGCTGATTAATGGCTATTATACTAATCCTCTTACATTACAAGTATTGCCAGTGCTTTGGTGGTTTTGCTCTTTACTCCCTGGAACACTGCAGTAAAGATTTCACAAGAGGATTTCTAAAGACATGGCCGAATAAAAAAAAAAGAAATGATTGAGAGTTGTTTGAGGTGAAATGCTCCAATCTTTATTGTGATTTTAAAATAAAACTGGTAAAACAGTGCCCAAATGTAACAGTGTAGTAGGATTATCAGTATTCGTCTATATATAAAGGTGCAGAAAACCTTATCACTGGCTAGTAAATAGTGTCTTTATATGTATTTTATATATTACATTGGCTTGTTCAATGCACTATAATGTCTAAGCATTCATGTTTCTCCACAGGAAACATTTAAAAATAAAACTAGTCTGAATAACCTTGCTTGCATTTTAAAGTAATGCATTTTATGAAGCAATGTTGTGGTAATTTCCAAATAAGAAGATAAAATTCATTATATTTTCAACAAAAAAATGAAAGACTGTACAACAGTACAGAAAATTATTACTGACTCTGCTGCTCATACAGGGGCAATTTACACAGAACAAAGAAGAAGAATTCAGTCTGATGTTGAAGGCATATGATTAATAAGGGAAGCCAAAATACAAATTTTCTAGGGTTTATTATCAATAGCTCAAATGACTACGTTACTTCAATAATAATGATATATAATTGGATTTACTGAAGACTGAGGATCTTTGTTATTTACCCCAAGAAATCAGGGCCCATGTATTTTATTTTAGTTCAAATTCACTCCTAGGTGTTCATGTAATTGTACTAACATTTGCTGTGGGTTCTCTCTTCTGGTATTTATTTAGAATGTTTCAGCTGGGAATAGATCACTTAAATCAATACTTCATTGAGTTGATGAGAAATCCTAAGCATTGTACAAATAGAGGCAGCTTGTATGGCAAGAGAACATGTAGGTGAAAAATTATTTATTCCCTGCCATGAGGCTCAGGGAGAGTAAAGTACTCTATAGCTGTAACAAAACGAGTGACAATGAAGCATGTGAGCCATTGATTTGTAAATGAAACACACACATTCACACACCAATTTGAGATAACGATTGGCACACAGAATGAAAATAAGATCAGAAAGGCTGCAACCTAAGTGGACAACTCCAAGGTATGAGTTACATATTGGACTTATAAATGAAACACACAAGCCTGAACATACAGAGCCAGCATTCATTGTTAATATGCCAGACGACTGTTATAGTACTACAAGACCAGAGACTGTTAAACACATCCAAGAAATACCAGGCTTTAGAAACACCACTCTGGTATTAGTCGGCATAAAATTTACTGAGAATAGAGGACATGATAATAATAATGTTCTTCTGCAATCCAATCAGCGTAGTTCTAATGGTTGGTGTGTATTGAGGACTCGTTGTTCCCCGCCCCTCTGAGAACTCGTTGGCGGAACGCCATGTCAATCACATCAGACGTTCGTGACCACGCCCAAGTGATCTGTCTCGTCCAATCAAACGCGATAAGGATGACACCTGATTTCACAACACAAAATACCATGGACAATTTTTCACATTTTCTTAATGAATATGAAACACGGTTTGATTGTGACATGGATATTTTCCTCCTTGTTAACCGAAGACAAATACAGCATTACAGTGACACTAATAAAAGGTGTAGCCTTCCAATGTGAAACATCAAGAATTGACAGAACTTGATCTATAAAATATAAGTCTTTCATGGGAATTAAAAGGCAAACCGGCACAAAGCACTGTATATTATATGACAAGAGCTGAAACGTATTATTTTAGGGAATCGTCTTCCCAAACCTGATGAGAAGAGCATAAAGATGTCTGTCGTCTGAGATGACGGCGGTGCACCGAAATAATTCCCAATTACATGGCAGAAAAAGTGTGTGATATGACAGTTTGTTTATTTGGTTAACCTTTGAGCTCTGCGAAGCGCCAGCCTGATTAATTTAAAAATATATACGTTAATGGCGCAATGTTAGCGTCGCCTTTGTTTGTTAGTGGAAGAAGCGAGGAGAGATAAGGTTAGAGAGAGATTGTTTTGTGTATGAGGGTCTTACGGGGTCTGTTCTTCTTGCCCGAGTCCATCCTCCTCCGGAGCCTGCAACGCTTGGCCGGAGAGCCGCTGTTGTGAACATCAGGACGGTGAAGATGGTGGAAATTTTCAGCTCCATGATGGCTCCCGCCACAGTTAACACCGAAGCCACTCGCGCTCTCTCCTCCTCCTCCGTTCGGCGGATGGAACCCGTTCAACAGCCCGTTCGTGAAGTGGGTGGCCGTCCCTTTCTGCTCAGAAGATTGGGCATTTTCCATAATTTGACACAGTAAGGTTCCCGCGGGGCCGAGGCGAGTCTAAGGCAGTGAATGTCGAGGCGGTTTAACGACTCCGTCTTTTTTCTCCTTCGTTGCGGCCAAGATGCCTCCGAGTGTTGATTATTTTAGATTAAATTATGTTCCCAATGCTACTGTAACGGACAGAACGGGTCAAAAACCGTGTCTAGATCCAGAATCCGAGGTCACTCACGGTCATTTTAGTGTATTTTCTCGTCTTGCTTTACCGTTGCAGCTTCCGAGTCAAACACCCGGTTCGCGACGTCACTTCACACAGCGAGTCTCGTGTGTTTTTCCACCCGTATTTAGACAGAGTCCGCCCTCCTACGCGGGGATTGGTCTTTACCCTCTCTCTCCTTCATCCGTATTCAGATATACTCCCCACCTGCCTTTCGACACGAAAACCATCAGCCAATCCCAGTACAAGAGGGCGGGGCTTTGTGGGTAAAGCAGAATTTTTAATATTGCGAAAAACCCCCATAATCTTGATATGACAACTTGTGACAGAGCCACATCCTACACCATTAAATGCGCTTCTAACATGAATGTACAGTTTAGGATGCTAGAGTACTGCTTGGGAAGCAACCTGGTGTCCTCAGTAAATAAAATTTAGAGTGGACTACTGGGGGTCGAGGGCGCGGCTATTTAGCTAGCACCACTTGAGAGAATGACTAGACATAAAGAAGAATGAAGACTAACTTTAAAATAGAGATTATGCGATCAACTTTGATTCTGTTTTGACCATTAGTGACCCTTTGCTATCAGCATACTTTTCCTGCTTTAAGGCAAAGTGTCAAGTTAAATGGGTGAAATAAAAGAGCACTCCACCCATTTCACAGCACCCCACTATGTCGCTCTAATTAAGCCATCAACAAATCCACATGGACTTCTTAGAAATATAATTAAAAATTATAATATGTGACTTGTATCCCTCCAGGGTCCTAGGGTTGTGGGTTCCTGCTCCGGTTGAATGTCTATGAATAGTTTAGTGTGTTCTCCCCGTTTCCATGTAGGTTTCCTCTGGGTGATCGGGTTTCCACCCATGGTGGAAAGAAAAAGTGTCCACAGATGTATTTTGCCCTGTGAAGGACTGGCTCCCAGTGACGGTAGGCTCCAGACCCCTGCATTTTGAGATGCAGTTGAAACACAAATCTGGTTTATTGCACCCAAAGCTCCAACAGAACAATTTGCACAGCAGATTGCATGCATTACACGCACAGAAACTAAAACACAGGCATCAACCCTGTCTGAAAGGCCAAGGTGTCAGACTGACAGTGCAGTGACAAAGCTCTAGTCTAGCATCTGCGCTGCCTTTCTGGCTCTCCATGGTCTGTTATGCTGTTCTCTGTTTATGATTTACACTATATTAATTGTTTTATTTCCTCCAGGGCTGACCAGAGGAATGTGGGTTCTCTAGTCTTGGTTTCCTTCAAAGTTTCTTCTTGATGCTCTGAGGTTCCTTGCCATTGTGGCCTCGACTCGCTCACTTTGTGCCAGGACCCTGAATTCTGTGAAGCTGCTTTGTGACAACACCAGTTGTAAAACGTGATCTGTAAATAAAGCTGAAAATCATTCACAAATATAGTTTTCATGTTGGGGCGGCATGGTGGAGCAACAGGTAGTTTGGTTTGTTGCATTGGGTGTGTTCTCTCAGTCATCTGTCACAGTCACTCACTCACAGACTGAGACACAGATTAATGCACATCTGTCATACAGTCACTCGCACACAGTACACACAGATTAATGCACATCTGTCGGTAACACTTGAAATTACAGTCCGCTAATTACTGGGTAAGTACAGAGTAAGTACCTGTTATGTAAGCTGCAAGATAAGATTAGTGCTGAGTAATTAAAGGGTATGATAGTAGAAATATTACTGGGTATCATATAAATAATTTACAAATAAGACACGTAACTGCGTTCTCAATACATCGTAGTTCTCAGCATAATTATAGATTACAAAACTGAATTAAAAGTATGACAGTTTATGCAAGTGACTATTACTGTAATTTTTTATAAATAAGGAATGCAGCTACTATTTTGAATTGACTGTAGATCCGAATGTAATTATTGAGCCTTTACAATTATTTACAGTGCACCTTCAGAGAAGGATATGGTCATTACAGAAGTGTGGGTTCTCTCATCTTGGTTTTTCTCAAAGTTTCTTCCTGATGCTCTGATGGAATTTTTCCTTGCCATTGTGACCTCGACTCGCTCACTTTGTGCCAGGACCCTGAATTCTGTGAAGCTGCTTTGTGACAACACTAGTTGTAAAAAGAGCTCTGTAAATAAAGCTGAAAATCATTCACAAATATAGTTTTGATGTTGGGGCGGCATGGTGGAGCAACAGGTAGATTTGTTTGTTGTGTTGAGTGTATTCTCCTAGTGTCTGCATGGGTGTCTTGTAGGTGCTCAGGTATTCTCCCACAGCACAGGCTGGTTGGTGGATTGGCTGTACATAAATGTCCATAATCCATGATCGTGAGATACTCTGGGATTCCAGGTAAGATACCCACTGTGAACCGGAACTGGATAAAATAGTTACAAATGTCAATCTATCAATGAAGCTTTTTTTTTTGTGTTATGAACATTGGTTTGGCACTAGGGAGGGCACACTGCTCCACAGAGTTCCATATAAAACATGTTGTGAATAGCCGAGGATTTTCTGATATGTTCAGATGTTTTTAAACTGCTATTAAACAGTGTAAAAACCTGTAGACCCTATACCTCAGTATATTACATGTGTTTCGGTGTGGTTTGTTGCTCAGTTTTCATACAGCATTTATTCCCATATTATATGGTTTCCCATAAGGGGTACATCTGTCACACAATCACTCACACATAGTACACAGACTGACACAAAGACTAATGCACATCTGTCACACAGTCACTCACACATAGTACACACAGACTGACACAAAGACTAATGCACATCTGTCACACAGTCTTGCACACATAGTACACACAGACTAATGCACATCTGAAACACAGTCTCGCACACATAGTACACAAAGACTAATGCACATCTGTCACACAGTCTTGCACACATAGTACACACAGACTAATGCACATCTGAAACACAGTCTCGCACACATAGTACACAAAGACTAATGCACATCTGTCACAGTCACTCACACAATACACACAGACTAATGCACATCTGTCACACAGTCTCGCATACATAGTACACACAGACTGACACAAAGATTAATGCACATCTGTCACACAGTCACTCACACATAGTACACACAGACTGACACAAAGACTAATGCACATCTGTCACACAGTCACTCACACATAGTACACACAGACTGACACAAACACTAATGCACATCTTTCACACAGTCTTGCACACATAGTACACACAGACTTACACAAAGACTAATGCACATCTGTCACAGTCTCGCACACATAGTACACACAGACTGACACAAAGACTAATGCACATCTGTCACACAGTCTCACATACATAGTACACACAGACTGACACAAAGACTAATGCACATCTGTCACACAGTCTCTCACACAGTACACAAAGACTAATGCACATCTGTCACAGTCTCACACACATAGCACACACACACTGACACAAAGACTAATGCACATCTGTCACACAGTCTCGCACACATAGTACACAGACTGACACAAAGACTAATGCACATCTGTCACAGTCTCACACACATAGTACACAGACTGACACAAAGACTAATGCACATCTGTCACAGTCTCACACACACAGTACACAGACTGACACAAAGACTAATGCACATCTGTCACACAGTCTCGCACACATAGTACACACAGACTGACACAAAGACTAATGCACATCTGTCACACAGTCTCTCACACAGTACACAAAGGCTAATGCACATCTGTCACACAATCTTGCATACATAGTACATACAGACTGACACAAACACTATTGCACATCTGTCACACAGTCTCACACACATAGTACACAATGACTAATGCACATCTGTCACATTCTTGCATACATACTGCACACAGACTGACACAAAGACTAATGCACATCTGTAACAGTCACTCACACAATACACAAAGACTAATGCACATCTGTCACACAGTCTCACATACATTTTACACACAGACTGACACAAAGACTAATGCACATCTGTCACACAGTCTCGCACACATAGTACACACAGACTAATGCACATCTGTCACAGTCACTCACACATAGTACACACAGACTAATGCACATCTGCCACACAGTCACTCACATAGTACACACAGACTAATGCACATCTGTCACACAGCCTCGCGTACATAGTAAACACAGACTAATGCACATCTGTCACAATCACTCACACAGTACATAAAGACTAATGCACATCTGTCACACATTCACTCACACAGTACACACAGATTAAGGCACATCTGTCATACAGTCACTCCCACACAGTACACACAGACTAATGCACATCTGCCTGTAACACTTTAAATTACAGTCCAATAATTACTGGGTAAGTACAGAGTAAGTACCTGTTATTTAAGCTGTAAGATAAGATTAGTGCTGAGTAATTAAAGAGTATGAAATATTACTGGGTATCTTAAAAATAATTTACAAATAAGACACGTAACTGCATTCCGAATACATTGTACTTCTCAGCATAATTATAGATTACAAATCTGAATTAAAAGTATGTCAGTTTATGCAAGTGACTATTACTGTAATTTTTTATAAATAAGGAATGCAGCTACTATTTTGAATTGACTGTAGATCCGAATGTAATTACTGAGCCTTTAAAATTATTTACAGTGCACCTACAGAGAAGGATATGGTCAGCTACTTTCATTACAGGCATTAGCAGAGTTTCATGGTGCTTTGTTCAAAACATGGGATTTAGCACAATAATCATCATCACATACTTCAGAGATATTTTACACTGTTTAGCCTATATGTGTTAAGACTTATTATATGTATATAGTTAACTGATGATGAATGGGTGTTTCTCTTCTGCTCTAGACCAGTAATAACCACATATTTCTACTATCATACCCTTTAATTACTCAGCACTAATTTTATCTTACGGCTTATTTAACAGGTACTTGCTCTGTACTTTAATTTAAAGTATTACCCATCTGTCACAAAGTCACTCCTACAGACTCAGACAGACTAATGCATATTTGCCAGTCACTCAGAGTACACAGACCCAAACATAGACACACGTCACACAGTCACACACAGCCTCAATCAGAAACTAATACAAATGTCCCATAGCACACACAGACACACATACGGTATGCCACACAGTCATAACTAACTAGAATTAATTAATTCATTTTATTCTTTCATTTTCTGAAACCACTTATCCAAGTGTGTGGTTTTGGACTGTAGGAGGAAACTGGAGCACCCAGAGGAAACCCACGCGGACACAGGGAGAACACTAAACTAGAATTGACCTCTAGACTGTCTTTTGGTCCATTAATGATGACTTCAGGCTCAGAGAACCTGCTGGCATTTCTGTGCAATATTAATATGACTTCCTTTTTGCATAATGCAGTTTCAGTGTGTGTTAAATGACAGTTCTTCTACAGAGTATTCCTGAGCCCATGTGGCTATGTCCATCATAGTAACATGATAGTTTCTTAAACATACCACCTAAGGGCTTGATGGTAAAACACATTCCCCATTCCCAGTCCTGCCTTTGGCCTTTATGCACAGAGATATCCTTTGACTCCCTGAAACTGAACTGTAGATGGTGATAGTTCCTAATATAATGAAATGAACACATGTTGTTAGTATGGCATAAAGGTTCGAATACATTTACAGATTTATTTTACTTTATAATGTACTTTGTCAGTTGTATTAATGCAAGAAAAAAAAGTACGGAACTTCAGAAACAGAAATTTGTGGGTTTAGAGAGCTGTAATTTCAAATGCCTTAATGAAAACACGTTACATATTTCAGAAATGGACAGTACATTTCCAGATTTGAATTATGTAAAGAAAACTTTAAATATTTTAATACAATGCTCATTCACTGCATTTTTCTTGTATGACATATTGCATTTTAGAATGTACTTTCCCTGGACTTACAGTGTAACAATATATATATATATATATAAACATAGCACAGAAAGTAAGGAAGTTTGTGTTTGGTAGATTATTTCTTTGTTGTAACAATGCTACTTGGAAAGCCTGTTAATCTCCCTTAAATGGTGCCACTGTCTGTAACTAGAGTAAAAGTCTGGCCATCACAAGCCATCACTCACTCACACAGTCAGTCACACATATGGACACTTTTTGAATTGCTAAAAAGTGTTATGTTGTGTTTTTGGACTGTGTGTTTTCTTTGTTGTGACATGTATTCAAATGACGTATAATTTAATGTCCATATATGCACATGTTATTAAGTGTGAGCAGTATATAGGAATGTTTTACTATTCTGGGTTTACACGTATGAGTTTTGTTTGTGTCCATAAAGCACCTATCTGTCACGTAATTTGAAGTTGTTTTACCTTTACTAGCCGCACCACACTCAGGGACCTAATCCAAAATTCCTTCCAGGGGTAGCATCATACCACACTTGAGTTACAAATGAGTTCCTGTGGTAATTCAGACAGTGTATAAAAACGTACAGACGTAGCCATGTACAACAGTCTTTTACACCCCATCAATCATACCGTTCCACCTTAAAAGACTTCTGAATGTAAAAAAAACAGACAGAACATCAGTTCCCCATTGCCTTTAATGTTATTTGTGTTGTATTTGTTCTACTTTGTTTAGATTGAGATTAAAATGTATTTATAATTAATTTTAAATCCCCTTTAAAAATGTATTTATTTATTTGGAATCGGGTTTATAAAAATCTCGAGTTTTTATTTTTTACCTTGTAATTCCCTACTAAGCCAGGAGATGGCAGAATCAGAGGTTAAAACTCTTAAAGCACATTGCAAATATGTGTATTTCTTGTAGATTAGTAACCTAATGTGGTTCATTCAATGCAGTGATGTTTTTATCGCACATGTTACTTAGTTCAGTGTTTATAGTGTTTTAATTAATTTATGCCAAACTAATTTAGGCTGAAGTGGAACCTGAGCATCATCTGAAAGGCAGAGGCTCTCGAGGGGGAGCTGTGACGTCACGTGGAGTATAAGGTCCTTCAGTGAAAGCAGCTCTCGCACACAGAGGAGTGCAGTGTGAAGAGTGATCGCTTAAGGAAACACAGGGACATTAAGAGAGGGACAGTAAAGGACATGACACTGGAAACTGAACTGGACTTTAATTATTGATATATAACCAATGGATTGGTTTTTCTTTTCAGCACCAAGGATAGCTACCAGTCTGCATTATGAGATCCTCCCTGAGTGAAGACAGCCTGCAGGACCACGTTGTGTCCAGCCTGACGTCCAAGATCCTGGACCTGCGTGTGGGGACAGTGCAGGACACAGCAACGTCTCCTGCCTTGAGTTTGATGGAGAATGAGACCAGCTGCGGAGAGCAGATCCTGAGTTATGGGAAGATGGAGAAAGTACTGATAGGAGGAGTTCTGACCATGCTGACTTTCTTGACTATTTGTGGGAATTTGCTGGTGGTCATCTCCGTGTGCTTTGTGAAGAAGCTGAAGCAGCCCTCCAACTACCTGATTGTGTCCCTGGCCGTTGCTGACCTGTCGGTTGCCGTTGCTGTGATGCCCTTTGTGAGCATCACTGACCTCATCGGAGGGCAGTGGATCTTCGGCCGGGTTTTCTGTAATGTCTTCATCGCCATGGATGTGATGTGTTGCACAGCCTCAATAATGACTCTCTGTGTGATCAGTATAGACAGGTGAACCTCACTTTCCTTGAGACTACACAAAAAAAAATCTCTCACACTAAAAACTAATCAGACACAAATCAGCACTGTGACTTTTGGAAAGGAAAGAATCTGTGCATAATTAAATGCCTGGGATGTCCACAAAGTCAGAGTGCTGTGATGTGAAATGCTTAATCGTAGAGTTAGAAAGGTTCACTATGGCGGTGAAAGGACCCAGACGTCTGAAGGGAATTTAAAGCCTTTGAAAGGAAGTTATAGGTGCAGCAGGTAGTGTCGCAGTCACACAGCTCCTGGGACCTGGTTGGTTGTTCTCCCCGTGTCCGCGTGGGTTTCCTCTGGGTGCTCCAGTTTCCTTCCACAGTCCAAAAACACACATTGGTAGGTGGATTGGCGACTCAAAAGTGTCCGAGTGTGTGAGTGAATGTGTGTGTTGCCCTGTGAAGGACTGGCGCCCCCTCCAGGGTGTATTCCCACCTTGCGCCCAATGATTCCAGGTAAGCTCTGGAACCAAAGCGACCCTGAACTGAATAAGTGATTACAGATAATGAATGAATGAGAAGGAAGTTATGAATTTACTACAAATTTACTTCAGTATGGTGGTAAGTTTTGTTTTAAATAAAACCCTGCCAGCCACCCATTATTACTTTACATTTTTCAGCAGTATGCAGAACAATTCAAAGGAAACATTGAAGTAAAATGTGTTGTGTTGTAGATATAATGACTCCTGGTTCCTATCATCACCACCACTGTAAAAAAAATCTGATTGGTTAACTTTTTATGCAAAGTAACATTTCGCATGGACCTCCCTCCTGGATGACTTTGTTTACATCATTCATTCATCCATTAATTTTCTGCAAACACATACAATTATATGAAGTGATTTGGAAAAATCAGTGGAATCTCTTTAATTCCACACTGGAGATGGTGCTGTTAAAATAATGTGTAATCTACCTAATAGTAATAAAACATCAGATATACAAAAGGGTACACAGACTGATATACAGACTGACATACAGGATCTGAGTGGCTTTAACAAGTGCCAAATTGTGATGGCTCTAAAGATTTAGTCAGAGCATCTCCAAAACAGCATGGCTTGTTGGGTGTTCCCAGGATGCAGTGGTTAGTACCCACCAAAACTTATCACA
Source organism: Hoplias malabaricus (assembly GCF_029633855.1). Classification (NCBI taxonomy): domain Eukaryota; kingdom Metazoa; phylum Chordata; class Actinopteri; order Characiformes; family Erythrinidae; genus Hoplias; species Hoplias malabaricus. The sequence continues at coordinate 20,820,939 of NC_089802.1, read as the reverse complement.
GAAAAATATTAGTGAACTTGAGACTAGTTCATAGACGCAGGTTGTTTGAATTCATGTATTGTACTTTCCCTCTCTCATACAAGAGGATTCTCTTATCCCTAATCTCCTCGGAAATACTTAATGGAAGTTCTGACAGGAAATTAAAGAAATACATTTTAATTGATTGTAGTTTAACAAATGACATAAAGCTTGAAAAAATAGACAAAAAAACACCCTTTTGAAAGCTTTCTTTTCTCTAGTTTATAGCACTTATATCTATACTGTAATCACTATATGCAACAATAGCACAGGTACATATATAAACAGTAGCATATATAGCCTTCTTAATGGAGACTGGTATTTATTTATTTACTTTATAGATTCATGTAAACAAATTTGTATTGAATAGATAGATTTACAAATTTTGTAGAAAATCAATAATTTTACTGAAAATGAAGTATGCAGCGTTTAATTGATTCAGACCTGCACAGAACTTGCCATAAACAAGAATGAAAGAAAAAAGTCAGACTTCAGTTAATGCAATAGGTTTTATTAATGTAGAAATTATCTACACATTTTTTTATTAATGTAGAAATGATCTACACATTTGCATCACTCTTTGCCAGGTCATATAACTCCTGGATAGTAATGAACCATGAAAATGTGTAATAAGAAACACTTAAACAGTGCAACCTATAGACACAGGAAGTATTTTATTATAATTTTTTTTACATTAAAAATAAATCTCAAAACCTAAATGTATTAAGTGTCCACGTTATTATTATTCATTCATTCATTATCTGTAACCGCTTATCCAATTCAGGGTCGCAGTGGGTCTGGAGCCTACCTGGAATCATTGGACACAAGGCAAAAACACACCCTGGAGGGGGCGCCAGTCCTTCAGAGGGCAACACACACTTATGCATTTTATTATTATTATTATTATTATTATTATTATTATTATTATTGTATTTATTCATTTATTTTAATGTAAATTGTAACTGCATGAGTGTAGATAGCTGAGATATAAAAAAGATCAAGTGCGTTGGTACCCTCAGGGATACCTATTCAGTACCATTAATTAGGGATTGTACTATATTCTATATTAATTGTAGATTTTAAAATTGTGTTAAAATTGTCATATGCCCAATTTAATTTTATTTTACACAGTACTATAATGAATTATTACAAATATGCACTTCTCCTTCTGGAGAAGAAAATGTAATATACCTTTAGTGACAATGTTCCTTTATCGTACCTATGTTTTCTGAGAGTTAGATAGATAGCATGCGTTTTATCATGCATAGATTGCATGAGACTGAGTGCAACAAGATTGAGAGACAACCACAACATTACTGTCCCCTAATATGGCCAGCCATGTTTAGTATGTTTAGTAAGCCAGTAGGTTTAGTATGGAATTACTCTGATACGTCCATGCCACTAGGTATCAGTATAATGGCTGTTTCATAATGTAAAGAAGAGTCATTGATGAAAATGACTAGTTAGAGGATGCTAAATCTAGCGAGTGTTGTGATTTGCCTGAAAATAAATTTGCTGCACTGGCACTGTACACTTGCTTATGTCCCTTTCCAGGTATCTGGGCATAACGAAGCCACTGACGTATCCAGTGAGACAGAGTGGAAAGTGCATGGCCAAAATAGTGCTGTTCGTCTGGCTGCTGTCTGCTTCCATTACTCTGCCTCCTTTGTTTGGCTGGGCTCAGAACGTCAACGATGACAACGTGTGTCTGATCAGCCAAGACCTGGGCTACACCGTCTACTCCACAGCAGTGGCCTTCTACATCCCCATGTCCGTCATGCTGATCATGTACTACAGGATTTACAGGGCAGCTAAAATCAGCGTGGCCAAGCACGCCATCGCCATCACCCCCAAGGCCGTAGAGGACAGCACGGACTGCGTCTCGGCCGTGCTGAAGCTCCAGAGGGAGGTGGAGGAGTGTGCCAGCTTCTCCCGCCTCCTGAGGAGTGAGCGCAGGAACATCTCCATCTTCAAGCGAGAGCAAAAAGCAGCGGCCACGCTGGGCATCGTAGTCGGGGCCTTCAGCGTGTGCTGGCTGCCTTTCTTCCTGCTGTCCACCGCGCGGCCCTTTGTCTGTGGCGTGAGGTGCAGCTGCGTGCCCCTGTGGGTGGAGCGCACCCTGCTCTGGCTGGGTTATGCCAACTCCCTCATCAACCCATTCATCTATGCCTTCTTTAACAGAGATCTCAGGACCACCTACCAGAACATCATCTGCTGTCGGTATCGCAACATCAACCGCAAACTCTCTGCTGCCAGCATGCACGAGGCCCTCAGATTAGCCGAGAGGCCAGAGCTCATGATGTAGGTCATGTTTATATAATAATATTCAATGATTCTAAAAGGGTTCTTCAGAAAGGTGCCATAGGAGAACCTCTTTCAGTAGTTTTTTCAAATTGCTCAGTTGCAACTGCTTATTAAAAAAGGGCCAACGCATGGATAACATATTTGCTTTGTTTTTTGTTTAAAGCAAGTTAGATGTAGTATGCAAACACTGCTAAAGATTCTAAATTGACCATAAACCCAGTGCATATACAGTCCCTATATGAATTAATTAGAATAAATTAATATATTGAATCCATTGCTTGTGGGATGCCGTGAAAACCATTCACGGCTTTCTCCCTGTGTATGTGTGGGTTTCCTCCAGATGCTCTGGTTTTCTCACAACCCAGAAACACTTGTTGGGTGGATTGGCTTTGTGAAATCATCCATAGGTATGAGTGATACCATTTGATGGACTTGCACACTCTCCAGGGTGTGTTCATTCCTTGGGCTCAGTGATTCTGGCTATAGAGTTGGACCCACTGGAATGGTGAATGAATGAATGAACAAATGAATGGATGAATGATCATTTGCACTGAAGTAATAAGGAACGTTTCACCCTGGACAGTTTTTGTATGTGGCACAACTCAGTGGAAATTTTAGAAAAACATTTTAGCAGACGGTAAACTATATACGCCGGAGCAGTGTGATATCGATGCTAACTGTTGCGCTACCAGCCCACAGACTGAATTAAACACATGACCCTGTCCAAATTCACTTAAAGCAGTGAACCCCAGACTATCTGCCATCTTGGGTAATAACTGCTGCACACTGGTTGCATCTGTGTCTGTGACTTCAGACGTCATGCAACATATACTAAATAACATTTAAGTTATGCTAAATCTATCATATACAGCTATTTTTTCTGAAAACCACAAACAGGATTCTGCTCAATCTAAACTTTACTGTTTCAAAAACTCAAAAAAAAAAAAAAAAAAAAAGAAATTGAAGATGTTTGAATTGTTAAATTGAGTAAAGATTTTCAATATATTTTAAGTTACAATAACTTAATCCAGTTAATTTCTTTGAACATTACGGTTTATGGTGTAGGAATTTATGTTCAAATTTGCAAAACAAAATATTACATTTAAGCACCACCCCAAAGAGTTTGACTGCTGGATTTGTGGTGGAAGAGAGTCGCTTCCTATCTCTGGAGAAAGCCAGATCTCCTAGGCTGCAACGATTAGAAGAGGGAATGGATAATTAGCCAATACTGAAATGTCTAAGAGTGCAGGAGGGTCTATAGGGCTGAAGAAGGTCTGAGAGGTAGGAAGAGACAAGTTAATTTAAGGCTTTGCATGTGAACAACAGGATTTTAAGCTGAATATTGTATTTAACAGAGACCCAATGGAGATTATAAATGGCAGATGTAATGTGTTGATGCGAGCGGGTGTGGGTATGAAGGTGGGCTGCTGAATTTGGAGCCATCTGGAGCTTGTGGAGGAAAAAAGGAATTATGAGTTGAATGAGTTTTTCAGCAGCAGACTGAGAAAGGGATGATCTGATTTTTGCTATGTTTTATAAATGCAATAATAAGGTTTTAAAAAGGTAGGGTGGAATAAAGTATAACCCTCAGGTTACGGACTGTATTAGAACTGTATTGGAAGCCACAACAACATCGCCAATAGAGAGAAAAGACTGATTCTATTAAGAGAATCCTTTGAACTGATAAGGATAAGTTTAGTTTAGTAATAGACTCCAACGACAAATTTGGGTGTCATCTGAGTAGCAATAGAAATCTAGGTTAAATAGATCATTTGGCTTAAGTGGGACAATGTAAATGGAAAACAGCAAGGGTCCCAGCACAGAGCCTTGAGGGAAACCTTGGGTAACAATAGATGTGGAAAAAAGCATCTTATACTGTCAGGAAAAAAGTTACAATGCAGGTACATTACTGTCACTAAAGATACAAACAACATAAATGTACCTTTAAAAGGTACAAAACTGGATATAAAGTCCAGTTGTGTTCCCTAAAGGTACATTACGTTCTCTTCTCCAGAAGGGGAAGTGAATATTTGTAATCTTTCATTATAGATCTGTTTATAATAAAATAACAAAAAATAAGTTCAGCAGATGAACTGCAGCATATGAAATCAACACAACTTTAAAATCTACAATTTATATTTAAAATATATAAATTATTTTTTTTAAAATTTAAATTATAAAATCTACAAAATATAGAATATGGTACAATGATGTTCCCTAACAAAAGGTACTAAATACACCCTTAAAGGTAACACAACACCGATAGATGGTCTGAGAGTATACCTATGAATTGACATCAACAAGAAATGTACAAGTGTTAATAAATTAATTTAATAAATTAAAGAGGTCATAAAAAGTTTGTTTGATCAAGGAAAAGATGAATGACTGGAAAATCTGAATGGAATAATTTATTCATTTATAAATAAACTTTCAATGGAGGGTCCTTCCAAAAATAATTGGAATCATTTCATTTAAATGTTACTTTAGGAACAAAATATGGTTCTTCTATGGTATTGGTTTAAAGAACAATATCTGTTCTGGCTCCTTTATTTTTAAAAGCATAGGTCAGGAATAAAATCCCCATGAATTCGGCTTTGTGAAGCTTTTACACTGAGACTTTTTTTCTTTTTTGATGAATTGTTTATTGCCAGAGTGGTTCTCTCTAGACACTAGGGCTTAAGTAACTGAAATGAAACACATTTTATTTTAAGGATTCACTAGATGTCAGACTTTATTCCAGCCTCACTCACTCACTCCCTGCACAGACTTTGTAATGAAGGAGAATATTTATCACAGAGAAAATATTTTACATTTTATTAGTGTGGCCATAGTTTAGATATATATCTATTAGGCTTGTTTTTCAAGATGTTCAATACGGTATAATAAATTCAACACCAACGTAAAAACCCAGTGCACAGGAATACAAGGCCCACTTTTATAAATATCCACGCCTGAATTGTATAGTAATATATGATAATTAAAGACTTTTTTCAAAATTCAAGATTGATTATACTGTTTGGGTATGGCAGCCCAGGGGGTCAAAACAGAGCAGCATTTATGAAGCACACAACAAAATCAACATTAAGCAAGAAAACAAAAAAATTGCAACAAACCTTACAGAATTAAAGAGAAACACCAAAACAACAACAACAACAAAAAAAACATGATAATATAAACAGAAATCAAACTCATTAAATTACACATCAAAAACATGAAGGGAGCAGGGAGAACACAAAAACACAATAAACATTGTTTAATATATCTGTAATTTGTTGTAATTTTTGGCACTTATATTAGTGCTATCTTGACAGTTTTGGTTTTGTTTTCTTTGTCTGGATGCTGTTGTGTCTTAAACATCTGGGTGACTGTACTTTCATGTAGTGTATTTAACAGTACTATAGTTACTAAATGAAAATGAAATTTACATGGCATATTTTTTTAACACCACAGTAAAACCTCATTGAAATTCCTTATCTTTTCTGAAATATTAATGACAACACGTTTGATGTTAGGAATGGAAAACATCATCAGTGCCAACTAAGTTATGGTGATGAGATGATGAGTTTAATTTGAATGTTGGTCATAAAAGTTCAGGAAATATTGAGTAATGCTTTATGTATTATCTGTGTATTATCTACAAAGCACAGTGTAAAACAACCCGGGACAGTATGTTAAATGCTTTAAAAATAAGACTGAACACAATGATTAATACATTCCTTTTAACTTGTATTAAAATTGCAAATGTGCAAAACTCAGTATTTCATATATATAAAAACAGTGTGCTACTTCACCTTTGCTTTTAATAACACTTAAAAAATATGTATAAAACTGAAGACACAAACACATGTTAATCCAATTTAGAAAGCAGAATTGTTTGCTACATTCCATGTTTCCACTGCTCAAACATATGAGGCCTTTGTTGTCTCATGTACCATATTTTTCAATAGGAGACAGATCTAGAAAGCCTGTAAAGGCTAACTACACAGACATATGCTGTTGTAACATGCAAAATGTGGCTTGGTGTTGTCATGTTTAAATTAGCACGGATGTTGCCAAGGAGGCAGCATATGTTGCTCCAAAATAAGCATGTATCCTGCAGCATTAGTGTTGCTTGAACAGATGTGCAAATTACAACTGCCATGGGCACCAATACGCCCCCATACCATGACAGACGTCAGTTATTTCCATGAAAAATTGAAAAGATTTCCACTCTGCATCATTCCATTAGCAGTGTTTTTGAGATTACTGGCATATCATTACCATTTGGCAGAGTATGCATTGGTGGATGCAGCACATACTCATCACAGAAGCTGTTTTTTATTTAACCATTTGTCAATCAGCCTATGCCATTGGCTAAATATATGCCAGTGATGTATGAATTCACAATTTCTCAGTCTCTCAGCTATGGCTAGTAGATTCAGACACTGAATAATAAAGATATTAGATATTAACATAAATCCATTATACTGTAAAATGTCACATTTAATGCATTTTTCAATTTATGTTTCAATACAAAATAGACGGGCATATATACAGTCTCAGAAAACATTGTAAATGTTTCTTTAAAGGTACAAAAGTGTGTAGTGTGCAGTTGTGTTCCCTAAATTTACATTATATTTGCTTCAACAGGAGAGGTGAATATTTATAAGTGAAATAAAATAACCTAATATTAGTCCTGGAAATCAAAAGAGGCGTGTGAAATCAACTATAAATATAATTGTATATCTATAGTATATTGATATAAATATATCTATCTACCAATTAATAAAGAATATGGAACAATGCTCCCTAACTAAAAATACTCAATATTCAAGTCTCATGTTTCAGTAAAGATTAATGTAACAGTAATTAGTTTAATTCTCTTATAATGTGTGATATACATGCTGTGGTTCTATGAGAATAGTTCATATGAGCTGGAACATAAAATATAGCTTGAGGAAAATAATTGCTCAAATGTCATTACAGGTGTAATATGGCTTACGAGAAGAAAAATGAAAAATATCTATGATATTATGATTGTGTGATTGACAAGGAACAGCAAAACAACACTGCACTACGTTGACATAATTGAATGGCTAGGAGGTACCCACATACTCTGATTCACTTGGATTTGATGCTTGAAATATGGCCCTATGTTCTTTTCTGCAGAGATCCCTACTTGAAACATCCACTGAGAAACAATGTTCTTAAATATTTTTGTTGATACCTTTTGGAGCACTTCTGGATGCTCCTTTCATACCTAAGGATGCTTGCATCCCCTTTAATATGTTTTTATAACTAGCTTGTAATTACCCCTGTCTCAGCTATTTTGGAGCATGTTGCAGGCAAATCTTTTCTAAAGAAAAATAAAGCTGATAAAAAATAATAATTATTATAAATAAATAACTGAAAAAAAACACACCAAAACTTAATATCTTGAATTTCTGGTCAATGTAAGATTACAACTCAGTTTTCTGTTTTTATAAGCATATTACATACTGCCTCAGAATTTTGGATTGGGGTTTGAGGTTCATGTAAATGTATTAATGTTGATGATACAAAATGCAAAGTACATTTATAAGGTGGACACCCAATCTCCCAAGATTTATTTTGAAATAAAGGATAACCGGGATTTTTTTATTTATTTATTTTTTGCTGCAGTTAGAGTCTGCGTTTTTGGATTGCTTTACATGAGATGTTTGAACATTGCTGTGAGGACATAATAGCATTCAGAAAAGCATTTTTGAGGTCTGGTGTTGAATTTGAATTGTTGAATTATTTATCACATATGTACCAAACATTTTTAGAGAACACAATAAAAGCAAGAATCTGTGATTTGATAATTCTCTAAAATCATTATTCAACTGACATGTACAAACTGAAACATACAAAAACTGGCTGAACAAAACCCTGGGACAAGGGCAGAATAAGAGAGAAATGTTCATATAAGTTTCAGAAACATCCCATAATAAGCAGGTGATTTGGTTACATGTTGTTGATTATAAAATGAGCATTCATCATAGGCTCAGTGTTTGCTTGTCTGGGTGCGGACGCAAACGCTAATAACAGACTTTATTAAACAGGAAATAAACGAAACAAACATGAACGAACTAGAGGACAAACACTAAGCGGGAAGAACAAGAAGAAAGAACAAGACTGAGAACGAGAATCGGGAACAAACAGTACGAAGGGCAATACAATCCAAAGAACAACTGAACGAAACATTACCGAGAACAAGGCGAACATTACAAAGAACAACTGACATAGCATACGAAGAACAATGAACGACACCAGGAAGAGAGGGAAGGGGACTTAAATACAACAACAAACGAGAAACACCTGAAACGGACAACGAGGGTAAAGACAAGGAGGCGGAACAAAGGCGGGGCATGAACGACAACAAAACAAAGCCATGTGCTGAGATAGAGAAAACAAACCTGACGAGATAAGGGCGTGACAATTGCTCACCACTTCATACCAAACTTTGTAAAAAGAATTAAAACGTCATCCTTCATTTTGTCCAAGCATAATATTGTGAACAAATTCAGGAAATACAGAAAATTCCTATGTAGGGCAAAGCTGGACACTAACATTAAATGAGGGTGACATTTGAATCCTCAGATAGAAGAACATAAAGCAGTGAATAGGTGTGCTGTTGTCTGATAAGTCCAAGTTTCAGCCTGTTTTCTGAAAAAAAAGATGTGCCAAAGAGGAAAAGCAACTCTAGACTGTAATCAGTGAAAGGTGCAAAGCCAACATTTTTTAGTATAGTTTGTACAGGGTTGTATAGGGTTGCATGCACGATTGTATAGGGGTGCATCAGTGCACTCAGCATGTCTGACATGGATATGTGTGAAAATATGATGAGGACTGGGATTTTAGACAGATATATGCTAAAATCAAGGTAACAACTTTCCCTGGGAAGTCCATGCTTATTTCAGCAAAACAATGCCAAGCCTCATTTTGGAAAAGCTGCAACAGTGTGGTTACTCAGTGCATGTACTTCACTGAGCTGCCTGCGATGAGGCTCCTATGATGCATCATGAAGAGAAGAAGCAGACAACAGTGACCATGGACTGTTGAGAAGCTGATGTTTGTATCAAGCAAAAATAATCACATATTCTTGGTTTTGTTGCTTTTTACAAAATCCCAACATTTTAGAAAAGGGGCTGTATAATTAGGAAAGATTAGGAAACCTGAGTTGTAATATATATATATATATATATATATATATATATATATATATATATAATTAGGACTAGAATTATGCATGCATTAATGACAGTATACACTGAGGTGCATGGTCAGAATCAATTAAGAATGGAGATATATTATGAGTTGTAACAAAGTGGTAACGTTTTTGCCCATATTAATTACAGTACACACTGATGTGCAATAAATAGTCAAAATTTTCAATAAAAAAAAAATGTCCCAGTCTAACGTTAGACTTGTTTATGAAAGAAAAGTAAATTTTGAAGAAGGATCTGGTGTATAAGAAGCTGATGCCAAATTTAGTTTATTTTCTCATGATTAATGTTCCAGTGAGAGTTTAACGCTTTTATATTTCACCATTTCACCAGCTCAGTCTGATGAACAAAAGTGGCTTATAGGCATTGGATATTGCTTTTTACGATTTGGATAACTCTGTATAATCATAAATGTTAAGGTTGGGTATTTTTGTCAGATGCTCTAGGCAATTATTATTCAGTGAAAATCCCACCCTTGCAATACAGTGTGTCACAACTGAGAAGGGGGCATCCTATCTACCCACAGAGCAAGGCCAACTGTGCTCTATATGTCTCCCAGACATGCATGGCTAGGGTGTCACTGGGGATCGAATATAGAAAGGTCCACTTCCTTTCTATACAATTTTGTGTTGTTTCTTGGACATTAAAATAATGCCTAAAATACTACAATTATCATAAACAAATTACATGAATTTAAATGTAATTTAAGAGGCCAAAAGAGTTCCTTCTAAGGCTTTTTTTAAAGACCCACTCCACACTGTTGATCAGGAACAAAAAAGTTGAGGACTGGTAAATTTAGAATATGACTAAGATTTAAATTACTGATATGTAGCAACACATCATAAACTGACGGTAAATGGAAGGTACAGAATTAAATGTAGGAGAGAAATGAAAATGAGTGTGAGATGGCAAAGGAAATGAGAAGTCAAGATGCTTTAGGCATTAAGGGCAATGGCCTGAATCACAAATACACACACACACACACACACAAACACACACACACACACACACACACACACACAGCAAGGCAATGACAATCTCCAGTGAATTTACAGAGGTTGGCAATTAGGGGAGAAATATACTGTGAGTAAATGAAATCGTGAATGAATCTGAGGCACATAAACTCTAACCTTGAAGCTCTGGAGTATTTAAACTTACTCTTGTGTACAGTCATTTATGCTTCATTCCCAAAATGTTCTAAATGGTGAACAATCAATGCAAAAAGGCATTTAGGCCTTGGTCAGATGGAATGAAACAAAGAATCTTGTGACATTATTGTCACTAAAGGTACAAGCAGTGTAAAAGTACCTTTAAAGGTAAAGCAGTGGTGTTCAAGTCCAGTTGTGTTACCTATAGGTACATTTAATTCTCTTCTCCAAGAGGATGGGTGAATATTTTTAATCTTTCATTACAGAACTGTGTAAAATAAAAGAACATAGTACAAGTTCTGGGGATGAAATGGGGCATATGAAATCAACATCATACATTTTTTAATATTAAACCATTACAATGAAATAAGGTATAGTTGTGGTCACTAATTTTAGATACTCTGAATATTTAAACTTGAGAGTACCACCACAGTGTCGGTATTTTTCTGTCAGTGTATAGGTGTTATTCTTGTTCGTCTGTTTCTTTTTCCAGAAATATTACTAAAAACAAACTAATGCTTACAGGCGCCATATCCTAATGTTTTTTTTTTATCATATTTTTAATGGCTCCTATTTATTTATTTATTTATTAGTTTTGCATCAACATTCTTAACTGCTTAACTCAGGATCCAAAAACACACTCTGGTAGGTGGACTGGCTACTCCATATTATGCCTAGGTGTGAGTGTGTGTCACCCTGTGAAGAACTGGCGCCCCCTGTAGGGTGTGTTCCAGCCTTCCGCCCTTTGATTCTGGGTAGGCTCCGGACCCACTGTGACCCTGAACTGGGTAAGCATTTACAGACAATGAATGAATAAATTAATTTAATAGGTATTCTAGAAAAAATGTGTTGCTAACTTTTGCTGGTAAATAATGCATTACTTCTTTAAGTAATTACTACTTCTTTAAGTGTGATTAGTATCTAACTGTTCATTTCATAATTTCATTGTGTTTCCAACCTGTTGATGACCAGTGGTTACTGTTTGTTTGAAAGTCAAAAGAGAAAAGATTTCATAAGCTTTGTGATTTCAAATTTGTTAACAAGAGAACAGTGTGGCTTTACTGATCACAGAAACACACCCTTCTTAATTTCATTAGTGATTCTGTTTTTTATTAAATTAGAACCAAATTATGTTTGGAATCTACACTTTCCTAATGATGTTTGCCTTGCACTTTAGTGAATTGGGGGCATGCTGGTTAATAAAAGAGATTTTTTTTCTACTCCACTGATTCACTAGCAGACCCACAGTGACTGGAATGTTTTGGCATATTCTACAAATAAAAATGTCATTTATTGGTTTCTCAACCAATATATAAATATATGTAAAACTTTGCTGTGATTAATTTTTCCATCTTAAGACTGACGTTCATGATTCATATTTAAATTTACAATGCAAGAAGCTGTGGAATTTTAACACAATGTAGTTATGTTTATATTAGTGTTGTGTCAATCGTTTCACAATTTGGTTAATCACAACAATATTCCTTGATTAATCATAATCACAAGTTAAATGCAAGCAAATCCTTGTATTTTCAGGAGGAAATAAAACAAATAAATGTGTATTGTGGTATGCATGATGATATTATAGTATGAGCCCACAACCCCAGACGGAGATTAATGTAGCAGTGACAAAACCTGTTGAACCACCTAGGCACTCCATATAAATAAATAAACTTCTAAAATTTACTTACATACTGTACAATTGGTCAAAAGGGTTGGTTGATTCTCAAGTTACAATGAAGCGCATACTAGGAAAAATATTGTAGCTAGCATCAAGATAGAGGCCCAGAGGCATAGCCACTCGGCTTAAGGGCATAGTGAACAAAGCAACAGAGCAGTGATTGGCACTGTTAGGGAATGAGAGATTATTATAAAGTTGAGCCTTTATAATAATCCCACAAACACCTCTCACTACACACATGCCACCCACTCACACACACAAATATATACATTGACAGAAAAATTGCCACTGTGGTGGTACACTCAAAGGTACATATTCATACCTTTAATTAGGGAACATAATTGTAGATTTTAAAATTGTTTTGACTTCATTCACACCATTTAAGATTACACTGTTTGAACATTTATGACGCTTTTCCACTGCATGGAACCTACACGAGTCGGCACGGCTCTTTTCCTTTCCGTTGGCCAAATCTGGTACCATGTAAACTTCAGTTCCAGTTCACGCCGCGTTCCAACAGTGCCAAATTGGTACTAAATGGTGACGTGTAAAACTGGCAGAGCGCTGATTGGCCAGAGCCATGTCAATCACCACAAAATGCAGAGCTCATTCAAATCAAGCACAAACTCCCCACTTGTAAAAGCTCTTAAGACATCAGCTCTGACATTTATTCTTATCTGAATTTTTAACGGCAGGTCATAACTTTACTTTGAGGTGTTTTGAAGAGGTTCATATGTTCCTTGGGCCGAAGGCCCAAAAATTGATGGCTCAATTTCCAGTGAAAGCAGAGCGTGCAACAAGTAAAATTGATCTGTGAGAACTGGGCCGCGGATCAACGTCACCGGCTCCATTTCGCATCAAGCTTTAAGCGTGTCGACTCAAGCCATGTAGAGTCGTTCCCATGCATTGGAAAGCACCATTACTGACAATATTGTACCTGTACCGTACCTTTTGTGTACAAATATCATTCCAACAACACAAATATGCACAACCATGCATTCAACACTCCAAAACATACCCCAAGTAAATCTTGGGAAGTGCTGCTTGCTTTGAGGCCTGGCCAAGAACTGGCCCTCAATGGTCCCTGAGCCCTACAGCTGTGACTGTGACTGTAGCCCAGGGTGGCATCCTTTCCTGCAGCTTGGTTCAAACAGTTCCTCTTGGTTTAGTCATCTACTCGCCTTCCCTCCCCCCAAACAGGGACTGCACATTGGGGAGAACACCCCTAGCAGTCCCAGTGAAATTATAATCGAACCCATGTGACAATGTACATCACAGAAGCTTTTTTATTGCAGTGACATGTGAGGGATTGAAGGTCAAATACATTCAGGTTTTCCCCAAATTCTTTAACTGTTGTATTATTGACTGATGCAAAGTTTTGAAAAGTTACCAACTTCTACCTATCTTTGCTCATTTGGATCTTGGTTTGTAAAACGTCTTTAGATTGGGAAGTGAAGTGTGAATGAAGTGAATTAAAGTTTTAAGGTGGCCTTTCACGTCTCACACTAAATCAAAGTGGCATGTTCTGCACAATGTACTTTGAGGCTGGGTGGGTGGATGGAAGGGAGAATGGTGGTGGCTAGTCTTATCTTCATATCTGCTCTACATACATCCATAATAAGCCTGTCCCAGATATACATCGCATCTCTAGCTGAGGCTTGGCTTTTCTAGCCTTCATTGCTCTGTGGGTTGAAGAAATCTTTGCAGACAGCAGGACAATGTGTTGAAGGAACTATAAGACTCTTAGATTTACATTACCTAAGAAAAGTCATGGAGCTTGGAAATCCACAGAGCTGCTCTGTACATGTGTGTGAGCTCTACACAATACCAAAAACACGTCTAAAGACTCTGTACTCCTGAAGCCACGTAATCCCCAAAGTAATAAATCATACCCTCATGAAGGACATTTCTAAACAGACTGGGTGAGGAAAGAGAAGATATTATTAGCCCACACTGTAGTAACCCTCTACACACAAACCAGTCCCGTACTCAAAGTCATTCTCATCTTACCTTGCTTTTTATGTTACATTTAATTGTTCAACTATGAAATACATTTTAGATTAAAACTGATGAGATTAGCTGTAAAAAGAGGTCACTAAATATTCTACAACCCATGGCAATCACAATAATGAGCCCTAAATAATGTTTAGACTATGGATTTTTACATAATAAATATACCACATCACTGCCTTCCTTTCAGTGATGACAAAACAGAAAAATCTCTCAAATACATATAATAATAAAAAAAATCATCATGAATGCATTTGACAAATGTAGGTTTTAGGCCAGAACCTGAAGCCATGCCTTCATATATCAATGTCTCATGGATCAAGTATCTTTTCATATCCATTTATTATAAAATGAGTAAGCATTTAGGGGCATTAAAGTTAAAAAAATATTATTATTATCATTATTATTTTAAGTTGAGTATTTAACATAAAATAACTATCAATCACTTTGTTTACATTTAAACCAATATGCATACATTTTGACAATTTTTTTAAGGTAATATAGAATGCTAACATTGTTTAACACTTTAAAAAATTCCTTTGCTCTTAGAAAAACACATATCAACTGAAATGTTCTTTGTGCAGCTAAAGTGGCTCCAACCCACTGTTTTTGAGATATTAACATTTATTTTTAATGGTTTTAACCAAATATTTTCCCCTATTTAGTAGTGTCCAGTTCTCACTCATTAGCCAGGTCTCAGCAACCACATGATGTGGCCAGGACATACTGTGGGTTAGTAGAACATTGCTGCCTCTACACAGGGATCTGTTCCTACATCAGGCAACATCACCAGATTAAACCAGTAAGCGTCACTGGGCCATACTGCCAATACTAAATTAGCCTATATTTGTAAAAAAAAAAAAAAAGTAATTTTGGATAAGAGCATCTGCAAATTGCTGTTGAGGCTAAATGAGCTCTCTGCAATTTGCTACTATTTTCATTCTATATTAGGTCTCCCCCAATCACATGATGCTACTAAATTGTGAGAGTAAAGGCAGTACATGATTCTTCCAAACCATGTGAAGTCAGCAGGTTACTGCTTCTTTTCTAACTGCTGCTAACACAACACCATTGGACAGGTCAAAACACTTGGAGGAGAACAATAACAGCACAGTTCTGTTATAGCAGCTAATATTATGCAGAGTGATGGGGGAGAAAGAAGAGGGCAAGCACAGAACCAGCAGTCTTTTAGCACACCATAATTTGTAAGATTGTTCAGTCCTAGAGCTTGTCCAGATAGTTCAAACTCCAAAACGTTTAGCCTCTACCTGTAACAAAAAATGTTGGTCAACTCACTGCCTTGGGGTCTAAGAGAGCTGACTTCTTGGAATAACAAGATCAGGTCCTTAATGAAAGTTTTCCAATGTCTTGGAAAACAGCCTCTCTGCAGACTTCACTACTAATGAAATGTCAAGGATTCATAGCTAGCAGCAAGAAAATAGCTAAAAGACACGCTGAGGAGAAGGGACTCCCCAGTGTGTTTTTCTAGCTGTTCTCATCAGCTTATTTTTGGAACCTTTTGAAGGTGGTTGTGAAGGCTTATATCAGCTGAAGTGCTTCATATTACACTACATGAATGCATCAACCTTGGACAAATTGGGAAGGGATAATAGAAATATACACCCAGATATATCACTTATACTGAGTCCTGTGGAAGATATGACG
This sequence comes from Hoplias malabaricus, assembly GCF_029633855.1. NCBI lineage: Eukaryota > Metazoa > Chordata > Actinopteri > Characiformes > Erythrinidae > Hoplias > Hoplias malabaricus. Next base: position 20,804,887 of record NC_089802.1, on the reverse strand, counting down.
TTAACATCTAAACTAGTTATACACTTTTATAATGTCTACGCTATATTGGGAAAAACCTATGGATCAAAGCTCGTTTAAAATAGAACAACTAGTAGCAGAAAAACAGAAAATATTGCCATAAAGGCGAAGTTCACGATTGTAATCAAAAAACACTTTTCATGAATTAAGATGTTTCTTCACCATTCACTAGCTCTCCAGTGTGTTTGCCTGCTCAAAACTGGTCTAATGTATTTATGAACCTCCAGTGTGAGAAAATGAGCATTAAAATAAATGGTCTCGGTCCAGTTTGCTGTACTCCAGTTGCAAACAAGTTTCTCTGGTAATTTAAACAGTGAATAAAATTTCAAGACAAGTTACACATCAGCCATGTACAAACAACAGTTGTTTTATTCCCCTCAAATGCACCTTTCCACATTAAAGGACATGGAGCTTAGAACTGCGTTTCCAAATTGCAGAAATTTCCTTTAGGGTGACCATATTTTGTTTTTCAGAAAAGTAAAAAAAAAAATGCTGTTGAACTTTAATAGATACAAATATACTCTTTATCTTGGTAACTAACCTAACATATGCCCTTATTGCCAGATTCCACTCCATTCATCATTTGGCCAATAGATAGATAGATAGATAGATAGAAAATTCTTTTTTAAACTTACTAAAAGCAACCAGAATATAGGCTATACCTGATAAATGAACATGACATCACTGGCATCCAGACATTTATGTAGAAATACTTTCATTTCATACACTCTAAAAAATGGTTGGGTTGAAATAACCCAAGTTGGTTCAATTTGTCAACCCAGCGCTGGGTCAAATAGGGACAAACCCAGCATTAGTTATTTTAACCCAGCTATGCTGGGTTACCAGTTTAACCCAACAGGCTGGGTTATTGACATTGACCCACTATTGGGTAAAAACAACTATATTGTAGGGTTACGGCAACCTTTGGGTTGGTTCATTTTTAATCAATTTAATGCAAGCATGCACACAAATATTATTCCAGAATATTTTTATTAATAAGCCAACAAACAAAAATAAAAATATAATCAGTGTCTAGCTGGAATAAAAGATATATGTACAGTAGTCAAGTTATCAAAGTATTGTAGATTTTTATACATTTAAAATATTCAAAAATAAAATGTAAAGTGTATATTGTTTATACACACGGACAACAGGAGAATCAAGCAACACAAAATAATTTACCAAGAAACACATCTAGTCCAGAAGTCCACAATAAACAAGTTCAAATTATTTTTCTTCAGGTTATAAATGTTATTGAAAATACAATTAATAAATGACAACAAGATACTGGAGGTCAAATACGTAAAATGCTTTGAAGCAAACATCCACTGCTCTCAGTAGTGTGCTCTGCTCCAGATCTTCTCCACTGATGATTACAAAAGCTTGAGAACAACGACTGCAGTCCCCAAGCATCCGAACATATGGAAGCTCCCTGGTGTCCTTGGTATGTCTTAAATACTCAGCCATATTACTTCCAACCTAGGAAAACAAGTTGAGCAAAGGTGGGAAAGAGGAAATTGAATTAATGTATGAATGAGTGAATAAATGAACAAAATCACAAACTAACTCACATGGAATTCCAGGGTACAACCCACAATAGGTTAAGCGTTTGTACTATATAACAGAAATAAAAAGCACCTGCACATTTGTGGCCTACAGCCTGGACACCTGTAAGCTTTTAGAGTAATGATATGTTTGGACAGATGCTAGCTTTGATAGCGTATCAGTTGCCTTTCTTTGTTATGTTTATCCCAACTTTACATTATATTTTACTGATATTTTTCCCATGTTCGCACATTTAAAATAAAAATGCTTTAAATGTAATTGTCTAAAGCCCATAAGAATAAAAAAGTCTTTACAAATATTTACAATGTAAATTTAAACAAATGTATTTATTTTTGCATAAAATTGTGATATGTCTATGAAAAACAAACACGTGTGTTTATGAATGTAACTGTATTTGTACAAACTGCAGACTGTGAGACACAGCTTGGGATCTGTTCATTTGTGAACAGTGAAACAAATTTATGACTTGTGTTTAATTTGTGGATTAACATTTACACATTTGTAAAATATTTTGAGACTAATCTCTCTCCATATGCGGTGTCCAACAGACGTGGATATTCTTGTAGTATTTCTACAACTGTTTTGGTCCGATTCTCCCTTATCCATTAGCTCTATGGATTGCAGTCACCTTCATGTATTGTCTAACCTGGCTTGGTGGATGAATGTTGTCCTTAAGCCACTCTTGCATAGCCCTATCCACAGTCACAGCAGACGCTGAGGAGTAGAGGTAATAAAATACATTTTTTAAATATATTTTAAAAAAAAGAAATGTGATTAAAAAATAAAATTTTTTAAACCTAAATATAAAACAAAACTTTCCGGGTCAGTGCTCTGGGGACAAATACATGCTTTATACATACCTCAATATGCGTACAAAAGTTTAAAGTGTTGTGTACCAAATAGTTGTCATTTAAAGGTCATCACTGATTTTTAAGGTAACTGTTGTGTAGTATTAAAAACGACACTTGTCTTTTAATGAAAAAAAAAATTTATTTTGAAAAGGAGAGTAAATAATTTAATTACCGAAAGCGCTACAAAACTTAACTACTTAGTTTTTTAAGAGTTATAAATGAGTTTCTGTGGTAATTCAAACAAAGAATAAAACTTAGTTTTCTCCCCCTCAAACATGGCGTTTTAACTTAAAAGACACAAAACTTACGAATGTAAACAAAACGGAGAGAAATGTGTTTTCCAACAAATGTAGACATTCCCTTTAAGCGAGACATCAAAACACCATGAAGTCTGACTTTTAATCCCAAATCACTCAATACTCCCTATGTAGTGCACTATGCAAGTCATTAACTTACTGAATCTAAATCTTAACAGTGCATTATATATTCCTAATACAACATCATTTATATTTATTCATATGTGGGAATCTGAAATCTATTGCTATCTGCTTGTGTACAGTGTAGTGTATGACTGATGTAATTAATAGAGAGAAAGTGAAAAGCTATTTGTATTTCAGACAAAGACAGATGTGCTGTCTCAGTTTTCCTCATCCATGTGAGCACAGTGACAACCATGTTTTTAAAAGTCTCCACCTTGGGAGAGCATTTTTGCAAAATTTCAATTTTCAGTGACCTGTGTGGGGATGGGAGGCCAAAACCGAGACAAAACCTTGTTTTTCTTTCGTGTATAGACAAAACGTCTATACCTGAAAACTCACTGTCCTTAAACATTATATACATTGTTGCAAAACTAAAATTGAGTAAGAGAGAGAGAGAGAGAGAGAGAGGATGCACACAATTTTACATACCTTCGATTTTAGGAATTAATGTTTGAAGATTCCAGTCTTTGTTTGAACAAATTCATCCATGTGTCACTGCAGATATCAACATAACATTTTAGAAAGACATGTACAATACTTCATAGTACAAGACCAAATAAAAAAAACACCATGTGTAAAGTTAGAAGTCAAGATGATCCACTGTGCTGACATAATATTGTTGACATAGTATTACGCATTTATGAATGGGTTGCAGGTGAGTCACATTGCCGAGTACCCGTCATGTTCATGGGTTGAAATGACAATCTTTTTGGCGTGGGCACCATATTGGGGTGCGATTGTCTGGTTTCAAGGTGCAACACTAATGAATATGAATAGGAAAAATGAATATATTTATCTCATACACAGCTCCTGTTAACAACTAGTTAAAGTTAGTGTAGTGCATGTTTTATAAGAGGTACATGAGGAATAAAGGGTATTAAAAGGTAAAATATTTGTGGTTTGTTTTTTTACGAATATAACGACTGGTATTAAAAGATGTTTAATGCATTATGAACAAAGAGGAAAGAGACTTTTTATAAAAAGCTAACAATCGTCACAGTTACCCATTTTAAGATGGAACTACTAATTCAAACAAGAAGCTAGTGAATTACGCCAATGTTAGCCTCATATACTGACAGGTTTAAGGTAGAAATAAACATTTGAATACGAAAAATGGAGAATAAGAAGCAAACGTCTTCCGAAAATAGCATTTAAGGTGGAAGGGGGAAAAATAAATAAGGAAGGCAACATCAGCTTCGACTAGTGACAATTTTAACAGTAGGAGCACAGAGAGCCGGTGTGTATTTGAGCCTGTGACTGACTTTACTCCGTGTGTTGTGTTGGTTTTGGTGCGGAAGGGAGACTTTAGTCACAGCTGTCGAACCAGCGGCTCTCTTTGCTCCGGTCTCAGTCGGTCAAATAAGCGCGATGCTTCTAGCGTTAAGGTGGAAATGAAAATTCTAATACGAAGATGGAAAGCTATTTTCTGATTTCACATCGTGATTTTTATCACTCGTTTCATAAGTAAAAAAACAAGCAAACGAGGTATTCATTTCAAAGGAATCACAAGCACTGGTTAAGGAGTGCTGTACAGATTTTTTTTAGCTTATTGGCTTTCATTTAAAAAGCGAACATCCCAATAGGAATAAAGCATGACATACCCTAAGGCTACCACACACGGGCCACATCAGTCCAAGAACGGCAGAAGTGAACTTAAGTCAGGTAGAAGCTTATTTAACTCAGCTAACGCTATCTAGTGCTACCTCACGGAGGCGCAGAGCAGGACATTTATCTGAGGTACCGCTAGCGTAACTGACCTAGCGTTAGCAGGCAAGAAATAACATCAAAGCAACGCCAATGTTAATAAAAACAGTACTTCCAAATTGGGTACACTAGAAGATACAACGATAAACATCATAAATATAGGTTTAGTAAAAATCAACCTGACTTAGGTAGCTAGTGACGTTAGCCTGTGTCTTTATTTCCTTCGGCAGAATGATAATGTCCGTTAGTCAGGAAACTGGGATTTACTCGCTGACCGGAAATATGAAATCAACTAAGATCCTGATTAATACAAAACGGTTTTAATCTATATATTAAAATTATGTAAATGAAAAAAAACTTACAATTATGCTCACGGCCAAAAGATATTCTTCTCCTCTGGTGTTCAGCTTCGGTTTCTTCGGTTTTTTCGGTTTCTTCTTTTCGCTCGAGCTTCGCGGCTTCCCGCCTATTCCGACGCATGACGTGACTGTTCCCTTTCAGGTCCGCATACACAACCCAACGCTGCTGGGTTGAGAAGCCTCTCGCTGCAGCCTGTAGGAAGGCGGAGTTGGACATCCAACCCCGCCCACATCCAACCCCGCCCTCTCACCACGTCAGAAGCCACACCCGTGGCCTAGTGATTTTCTATGTCCCAAATGGTGCTCTAGTCACTATATACCACACTATTTTAAGGTAGTGTCCGAAATTGTTCCCTACCCTCGTGAATTCGAACACAGCTCACGCTCGCGCCCTAAAAACTCTCAAACAGAACGTTTTTACGGAAAAAGTAACAGCGCACGTTATGTCGGTGAGTAAAAACATTTAGTTTGTAAGTATAATTACAAAGCTCGTTGTTGTCAGTGTTTTTGCTAGATACACGAACACGTTATAAATACGTTATTTCAGTATGTACTAGTAGGGTCATAGATAAATACACGAATATTCAACTGCGGCACGCGTGTTGTGTGATTGATTTAGCCAAATAAGTAACAGAGTTACTGATATTTAATTACACAAAGAAAAAACTTGAGACAAGACTAACAAGACTTTTGACTTAAAGAAAAGCTCACAAATGTAGTTACAATGAACATGAATATCACAGATAAACTGTAATCTCCTTTTATGTTTTATTGTTTTATTTTTTTCAGCATCCAGCCCACGTTCAGGCCACTTTTGACCCTTCAATGTTCAATGTTCTCAGCTGTATCTATGGGATGTTTCAGTATGCACTCTACATGGCCCTTGATTGGCCTTTTGACTTCAGTCAGGTGATTACTTCAGATTAGGACTTTTTTGAGGATACATTTCCAGTAAAGCTTTAAACTGCATTCTAAACTTTGTCATTTGTCCGTTAGAGTGACACCCCACAGCTCCGTAGGTGGTGGTGCCGGTTACTGTCACCTGCAAGGTATATACACCTGTTACTGAAACAAAAATATTTACATACACATGCAGCTTTCTCTCAGACACATTGTACATTGTACTGTGATGTTTTACATTTTGGAGAGACCACTTGTTAAAGTCGTTGTATTGAGTTATTTAAATTGGTTTTGTTTGATTGGTTTATTGCAAACAACGTAATGTTTGTAAATGTAGCTGATAAACCTAATTTTCTATTATCTTACATCATTGATATTCCAGCTGTATTTTAGAACGGTGAGCTCTAATGTACAAGGAAAGGCCAGTAAACAGAAGAAGGGAAAGACTGAGGAGCTTTCAGGGTCTGATGGTTTATTTGAATTTATAAGGACACATGTCAGTGTGTAACTAGTGTGACTTAAAGCAGTTATTTATAGCATCTGATGAGCTCAAATTAGACATGGTCCATTGTTAAATAGTATTTATATTAATTTCAGTCTGGATTTCACCTTGTTTTTTTCTGTTAACAGTAAAGGAGACAGAATGTTTACCGTCTCCATTGAGCAGGTGTTTATTATGTGTCTGTTCTTGAAGCTGAACTGGGCATTTCAACTTTCATTTTGCTTAATGTGCAATAGACTTCACAAATGAGAAAACTGGGGTTTGTTTTAATAAATAAATTGGAATGTAGGTTCTGTGGTAAATTTACATTTAGCTTTTTTGTTTTACTAAATTTAAATACACTGTAAAACAATATCTGCATTCTTCTATAATGTCTTCAACAGATGCCCCTCACGGTCCTGGAGCAGATTCTATTAGAGGTCGTCCTGGAAGAGGGGGACCAAGCTTTTTTAAAGCTCTCCCTGGTGTGTTGCCTCTTCCAGGACACTGTTGAAAGACAGTCATTCCGGGCCCAAGCACATTTTCAGTGGTTTGACAGTGAGTATAAAGTGCATTATTGTGTTTCAGTAAACTTTATTTTAAGATGTTTGTACTCCTTATAAGAAGAGGTGGTAATCTTTATTAATTCTCAAATTCGACACGTACAGCTGTTGTGACTTGGAAACTCTACAGCACTGAATACAAACAACAGTTTCACACAGTGTATGGACTGGAGCGCTGCCTGTGCTGTAGAGGGACATATAAAGACTGTTTACCGGGTTTGTGTACAGCGTATGAAGTTTGAGAATTGTTTCTTTTGCCAGTGGTTGCAAAAAAGTTGACAAATAAATGTTTTATGATCAGAAGATTTTGTTGGAATTTTGCAGTCAAAAGCAGTGTTGCTGGCTTTGATAATAATAATAATAATATAATAATAATAATAATAATAAAATAAATACATTTTAATTATACAGCATTTTTCAAGGCCTCAAAGCATTGTGCATGCGTTACGATACAGAGTACAAAGAACATCAAAAGACAGACAAGATAAGGAAGTAAATTATTACTGTTTATTATTTGTTGTCCACAGGCTGCTTTGGGCATGGGAGACATGGGGAACTTGTGGGGTATCACAGCAAGGACATGCATCCTGGGTTCTGCAGCCCATTCTGCCAACAAGTTTATGAAGATTTGTGTGTGTGTGTGTGTGTGTGTGTGTGTATATATAGATATATATAAAAAATGTTGTAAAGACTTGAAAATAAAAAAATAAAACTACTGTGCCAGTTTTTCCTTGTCTTTAATACAGACTGCACACTTGTGACTTAACCACATTTTAGAGTTCTACATGCCACTGCCAATAAGGATATTCTATTTGACTATATTTCAAGCAACCGCGACTATAGGGAGTTGTGAATGGAGTGCTAAGTTGTGTAATGTGTTTCTCTTTCTTCTTATTGAAACCAATCCTGCACGACTGGACATCTGAACATGTATTATATATTTTATTGCAGCATTTTATTCACTTGGACATATGGAATATTGTCATTAGCATCATTATCTCTTTAGTTTTTACTTTTATTTCACAGCCTGGCTCATTACCCTTAGACATCTCTAACCACTCACAGGCAGTTATTATTAATCATTATGAAATAAGTGGTACCTCTAATATTTGTGAATACTTATTTGTCTGAACCTCTAAACACAGACGTTTAAATACATATGAAAATGGTATAAGCTTCTAATAAATTATATGCAGACAAATAGCATCACCTATGGAAATCTGTGTGTTCTTAAAATGAGAAGATGTTCATGACCAGGCAGCGATGCTTATATTTTCAAGGCACTGTACACTTATTAGCACTGGATTTTATTATTGTTTTGCAGTCAGCTGTGCACTACATACACTACATAACAATCCATCATGTCATAGTTGGCATATCATCACCACTCGTTGTGGCCGAGAATAACCATTACGAATAATAAAATTAACGATTTTTGGGACAAGATATTAACTGAATGGAGAACAGTATTGTAATGAATCCTGAACGATATCCTCCGTTCACCCTACCATTCATAATAATAGTCTGCCAACCACTGACAACAACGACAAAAGTTAATTCAAATCAGGTATAAATCAGGTAATCTTTTTAACAGATGCCCTCAGCGAAAAAACAAAAAAGCACCTGAACAGTGTAATAATTAATAAAAGACGTATATGCGTATTTAATGTGCTACTCAGTGTCGCTAAACATGTCTGCGTTTTAGTGCCACACAGTGCTTATTGAACACGTCAGAATTAGAAGGCGTGGCTGGATGTGGGCGGAGTTGGATGTGGGAGGAGTTGGATGTCCAACCCCGCCTTCCTACAGGCTGCAGCGAGACATACTTGGCTGGGTTGCTTGTTATTAACCCAATTTAAGTCAAAATAACCCAACATCATGACCCAACATGCTCAACCCAGCAATTGGGTTATAAAAATAACCCAGCATTTTTTAGAGTGTATAATGTTCTGACTGATAAAACAGTGTTGTATGTAATACAATTCATAGCCTCATTCCTCGCTCTCTGGTGTTCTGCCTTTAATAATCTCAGGATTACATGTGTATTCACACTTCAAGAAAGAGTTTAGGGATTATGGCAAGAATTGTGACAGGGGAAAGACTCCAGGCAGTAAAATCCCAGCTGGGCACATTTTTGGGTCCCAAAAAAGTGGACATGTCTGGCGAAAAGAGGATGTCTGGTCACCCTACCATAAACTCTGATCAGCTCAACGAATACCCTAGAATATCCCCAAATCCCAAAGTCTTTCTCCCAAAGCATGGTTTAATATGTTTGATATTTTGCCTCCAATGAGCTCCACTCAGTTTAATGTAAAGCAGCAAACAACAGCTCTTTTGAAAATACGATAAATATTTAAATTTAAAATACCCTACTAAAACCCTTAATGTACTTCAGACGTATTATAGTGACTCATGTGTGAGTCATGACCTGATTCAGATCCAAAATGGTTCTTTATTTATTATTCCCTATATTGCTCTCTATACAGTGCACTATCTGCATTCAGGGGTGTAATAAATTATATGTGTATCCACTATCCACTAGTGTAAATAGCTTCTATTCTGTGAGGCACTATGCAGTTCACTAAGTAGTGCTAGAAGCACAAGTGAATTCGAACACTGACACTGCTCATTGCTCAGTAAGAAAGAAACTTGCAATGAATCCTGGTCCACATTTAATGTGGCTGGGGTCAAATGTTCTAGGTGGGGCAAATTAGCACATTGCAGGATATTTGTTGCAGGTTTTTGATTGGCTGTGCTTCTTCATTCACCTGGGCCAGAGCTGGCACCTGAAAAATCACCCCTTGAGGCACATCAGCTAATGGAAACATGTTTTTTGGACATTTGAGCAGGTTTTTGGACATTTCTAAAACCAAGCACTTTAACATTTTTTCAACCAAGTAATCTGTACTTGATAAAGGAACAGAGCATCGATGGGAACTAGATATTTACTACTGACTTACATTTCGATAAGTGTCCGACTGAAAAAAAAAACAAAAACATAAAAAACCCCAAAAAGCTATGCAGATGTAATTGACTCCTCAGAAAGTCAGTAACGGTGAGATGTGTCCGTGTAGTCATGTCATAGGGACAGACAACTTTCTATTTGTTAAATATATAGTTTAAAAAAAAAAAAAAAAAAAAAAAAAAACCTGGGCCACAGAAATGCTATGATAAATATTGAGTTGCGCTGAATCAGGGCGAGTGTTTTCCAGTTCAGCTCCCAACCCTCTGACCCCTTGAACACTTCAACCCTCACGCCTTCTGCCCACCTTTCAACAACGACAACGTCATCAAATGGCGCTTTTCCACTACATGGAACCTACACGACTCTACATGTCTTGGAACGGATCTTTTGTTTTCCACTGGCCAAATCTGGTACCTGGTCCCTGGAACCAGTAAGGTTTTCAGTCCCAGCTTATTCAGGGTTCAAACGGTGCAGAGTAGGTACTAAATGGTGATGGGTAAACCCTGCAGAGCGCTGATTGGCCAGAGCCATGTCAATCACCGAAATGCAGAGCTTATTCAAATCCAGCACAAATTGCCGCTTGTAAAATATCTCAAGTTACAGCAGCTTTAAAGTTTATTTTTATCGGACTCACAACAGCAGCTCGTGACTACCTCGAGGTGTGTTGAAGAGGTTTATATGCTCCTTGGGATGATGGCCAACAGTGAGTATATATCAGTCCACTGGCATATAAAGGCTGGCACACTACTGACTGTAGACCACTGCTGGTCCACCATCACACAACTCAGATTACTGTCCTGTACAGGATATAACTCATTTTAAATCTCCTCAAACAGATTTTAAATTCACAGAGATTTTATTCTGGAAAACAAACTAATACAAATATTACCAACAACTATGAGAGATATAATAATGAGTATGAGCCTGATATAAAATGATTATTATAAAGATGTTGACACTATGCTGGATTAAAATGATTTACTAATCTTATTTATAAACAATAAGAAAAGAACCTAATGAAGGAAAAAAATGAAAACTGGACTGTGAATGGAAAAATGGTAAAATGTAGCATTTTGTCTAAAATTCTGTTTAAACACCAGTGGTCCGCCCAGAAAACGCTGTGCAAAACACTAGTGGACCTCCAACTTTGCCCTCAGTTTGCCAACAGTGGTCCGCCATCTCCTTGCTATCAAGGAACTGGGGAGCGGAGCCGTGTTTAGTCCAAAAAAAAAAAAAAAAAAAAAAACCAACAGGCATATACTTGATGAGTAAAAAGTGCCTAACTTGTTGTGGTTTTCAAAGACCCATTCGGTGCAAAACACCAAAAGTGAACACATCAATGAAGGAATTTAGGGCTTATGGCAAGAAATAGGATGGGGAAAAGCCTGCAGACAGCAAAAAGAAATCCCGACCGGACAATTTTTTAGGTCCCAAAAAGAGTACTTGTCCAGGGTAAAGAGGACGTTTGGTCACCGCCGAAGGGTTCCAAATTTAGTTCACAAACTGGAATGTGAAATGTAGTGATAGCTGAACTAACGGCAAACATTGCATTCTTTGCAACTGTTTATGTAGGGTGACCAGACATCCTCTTTTACCCGGACATGTCCTCTTTTTTAGACTTAAAAAGATTTCCGGGCAGAATTTCACAAATATTCAGGATTTTGTTCACAAACTAGTCCCGCCCTCCCCTACTCCGTTTGGTTCCCTTGAGTGAGAAGGGGGAGTGGTGAAGTAGCCTAAAATCTTCTGACTGTAGAGCTACGGTTATTGGTTGATAACCTTCTCTGTAAACATTTAATTGGTCAGTCTGCACGTCAATAGTCCTTGTTTATGTCAGGCAAAGCTCATGTACCTACCCTCAACTTGAGCAGCTATGCCGAAACGTATGCCGAATCCCATGTTTTCCCATGTGTAGCAAAGAAAGGTGTAAAAGACAGCCCCCCACCACCCCTGAGACGGGCTGTCTTTTTCACCATCTCAGATCTGGTCAGCCAAACTTTATGTTCTTTCAAATCAATGCATTCATTTTTTTTCTGTGAGCAAGCCAGGGGCGACAATAGCAGGGAAAAACTCCCTCGGAGCTGAGGAAGAAATCTTGAGAGAAACGGAGGCTCACACGGGGGACCCCGTTGTCTTTATTATGTCCCTTTTTTATGTACAACGAAATGAGTGTTCTGGTGATTAGTCAAATGAACAGGGACAGTCTCTAAGAGCTCAGAGACATGAAGCTATTGAGGTGACCTTTCAGGTCACAGAAGTCTCCATTAATAATGAATAGTGCTGTCTATTCCCTTATGTCTTACCAGTTCAGTTGATATCCATTGCTCTTCATACGCATCTCTACCAAAAAGTTACATGGTCATTTATTAATTTTACAAATGTTTTCAATACAGTGAAATTTAGTGAATTCAATAAGTGAATATGAAAAACACTAATTGGTTTGTGATCTTTGTAGTCCCAGAGTTTTACTCCAAAGCAGGCCCCCCACATGAGGGAGACCATTTTTCAAGTTTAGTGCAGAATCTCTGAGGCATCCAGGACCTGTCTAAATTGTCTGCTTCATAACATGATGACCATTCATTGAAGAAAATGATTAATTGCTAATTTAAAGAAACATGGATCCTGGAGAGAGATCCATCTTTCTTTAAATTAGCAAACAGCCTTTGTTTATAAGGTGACGGTAATTGCTGAGGTTTCTTACTTGCCACAGTGTAATTTGGAAATCAGCTGAAGTTTACGAATATAACAGGGTGATAAGCCTCATCTCCATTTCATAGGTGGTAATGAGCTCATTACACAAGTGGGCTCAGACGCCCATGGAGAGCATGTAGAACATAATGGCTGAGGCAAATTGGTTATCTGCTTTAACAATTATTTACTGGATTTTTTTATACACTGCATAGATGTGTGTTATTGGTACACAACAAAGCAGATGTTAAAGGGAGTTTGTAATCAGTTTAGAGACAAACCCCCTTTTCTGTGTTTACAAAAGTGATCTCTCCCTTAGGACTCTTCACCCCTGACAAGGTGCCTGTGTTTCTGTACCTTGTTTCTGCTGTCAGGGTCTATTGTGTAAATCACTTCTACTTACCAACAGAGACAGGCTTGCCGCATGTCCTTCAATGTAAAGATGACCTAAATAATGTGAGGAGCCACCTTGGAAATGCCTAGGGGGCCTTTAGCAGCACAACACTGAAACTAGTGATGTGCAGCATGGACAAAATTCCATTAGCATTCCATTATTACACTGCTGATTATTTTGCATGATTCAATTCAGTTAATTCAAAGTCCGTAACTGTGTATGCAGTTCAGGGTCAGGCCACCACTCACTCACACACACTCACACCTAGGGACACTTTTGAGTAGCCAATCCACCTGCCAAATATTTTTTTTTTGGACTGTGGGAGGAAACACCCCAAAAACATTACAATCACACGGACTCTGGAGATGTGTGAGAGCAACACTACCTGGTGCAACAGGTAAAGTCTGTGCTGCCAAAACACACGTTGGTAGGTGAACTAGCTACTCAAATGTGTCCATAGGTGTGAGTGTGTGTTGCCCTTGCGAAGGAATGGCGCCCCCTTCAGGGTGTGTTCCGACCTTGTGCCCAGTGACTCTGGGAGGTTCCAGACCCACTGCGACCCTGAACTGAATAAGTCATTACAGACAATGAATGAATAAATTAATGAATAAATGAATGAATTAAAATTTTGTTCAATCATTCATTCATTCAGCACCACTTTAAATTAAAACCACACTTGTAAAGGTTTAAAAATAATTTATTTAATTTTTATTAATTAGTTTTTAACAGCTTAAAGTTAATTAATTATCATTTGTAACACATATATAGAACTATCTGTTGGTAGAGAATTGGTGGATAAACAGTTAAAGTCAATAAGAAATATGTGCTGAAACTAATATAATAAACTGATATATAATTTGTTTTTGTAAGATGTTTTTAATTATTGTTCTGTTTCATAGTTTGCTGGAGGTGTTGCAAATATGCTGAATTTTGTTATGCTTTATTGGAGGATAACAACTTGCTGCCTCTGAGGCAGAATCTGAAGAAGTACATTCCTGCACATCCATCCATCCATCCACCCATCCATTGTTCTTCGGGTCACAGGGGAAGCAGTCTGAGTAGAGAAACCAAGACCTCCCTCTCCCTACCCACTTCTTCCAGTTCTTCCGGGGGTATACTGAGGCGTTCCCAGGCAAATCGAGACATGTAGTCTCTCCAGCATTCTGGGTCTTCCCCGGGGCCTCCTCCTCATTGGACATGCCCGAAGTACATCACCAGGAAGGCGTCCAGGAGACATCCGGACTAGATGCCAGAACCACCTCAACTGCTCCTCTCTACATGGAAGAGCAGCGGCTCCACTCCGAGTCTCTCCCAGATGTCCAAACTCATAATCTCTAAGGGAGAGTCCAGACACCCACTACCCAAAGCTCATGACCATAGGTGAGGATTGGGGTGTAGATTGAACTGTAAATCGAGAGCTTTGCTTTTCTGCTCAGCTCTCTCTTGAACACAACGGACCGGTACAGAGTCCGCATTACTGCAGAAGCTGCACCGATCTGCCTGTCAATCTCCCGCTCCATCTTAGTGTGTGTTGTGTTGGTACAAGTGAATCAGACACAGCAGTGCTTCTGGAGTTTTTAAACACTATGTTTACGCACTGTCCACGCTTTTAGACACTTCTATCTGGTTGGTCCTTCTTGTAGTTGTAAAGTCAGAGGAAGCAGCTCATCTCTTGCTGCACAGTTTGTTATGGTTGTCCTCTAGTCCTTCATCAGTGGACTTAGGATGCTGCTAGCTGGATATTTTTGATTAGTGGAATATTCTCAGTCCAGTAGTCACACTGAGGGCTTATATTTGTACTAGCACAACACACACTAACTACCACCATGTCAGTGTCACTGCAGTGCTGAGAATGACCCACCTCCCAAATCATACCTACTCTGTGATAGTCCTTTGGGGGTTCTGACCATGAAGAATAGGGTGAAATGGGGTTAAGAGTGTATGCAGAGAAACAAGTGGACTGTAAAACTACAAGTGTATGGTCAGTGGATCTGATTAAATGGAAAATGAGTGTAGATACAAGGTAGGTGTTCCATATCCAGTGCTTCTTCTGTGTATATATGAGTGACACCAGCATCCAGGGGGACATATAGTCCCCCTGGATGCTTATGTCACTCAGTGTCTACAAGGAGCAGACAATTAATGCAGAACCTAAAGTTCTTTTCTGAAAATAAACTGCATTTTGCCTAAATCTTCCACACTGATTGGTTTAGTTATATGTATTCTGACAAACTGAGAAACTTTGTGTTTGCATGTTGTTGAGTTGAATAAATCATGTGCAATTATGTTTAATTTAAAACAATCATGTGTAATTAATGGAGACGAATGCATTAATGACAGTGCATCACGCTGAGACTGTTGAATAATGCACAAAGAAAACTTGAACAGAAGTCAGGTCCTTTGATGAAAGATCCAGATCCCTGTTTGAAATGGGCGTTCACTGGGAATACGTATGGCCCCAATAACGGCGATACAGCAGGGCAAATCTTTTGGAAAGCTTACACTCGCTGGAATGGCTTCACCGTTCTCTTGACGTATAAGGTGGAGTTTCTGCTGACATGAGGGGGTCTCAAAATGGAGACAGATTCTCCATCTCTAGAGTAATAACTTTTCATGCACATTAAGCGTGAGGCATGCGGCTACAAACCAAATTCAATTCCAGTTCTCCAAATTAGAACATGCTCCTCTCGTCTTGTTTGACTCACCTCCAATGTCCAATTTAATATGCAATCTAACTCCCGGGAGCGAGGAGACCTCCTACATCTTACATCGAGGAGAAACTCAACCCAAGCTTTCATTATGTACTAGTGGGACCTGATACATTTGCTTTGTTGGATCTTTGTTGCTGGCTGACTGGTTATCAAAACACAAATCCACATGCAAACAACACAGCCTGCAGTTGACAATAGGAGGCAGCTTTCATTAGTTGTGTAACAAAATATCTTCAATAGGAAATATGTGAGAATATCTGTCATCAGATGCTTTTTGTTGATTTTATAATGCTCTTTTTACACTTGGCAGGATTACTTCATTTAAAACAACCAGTGTTTTCCTTTCTCTATTATTACTGTAAAATGTAGCACAGCAGAGCTAAAGTGCTGTTACTGCAAACCAGCTCCAGGATCTCGGGGTCCTGGGTTCCATCCAGTGTTAATTTTGGCAGCTGATTTTGATTTATATTTAGTCTTTTGTATTAGTTTTATTCTCATGTTAGTAATTTAATTATTGTTAGTCTTAGGCTACTTTAGTCCACTGATACTAAAAACAGTTTAGCCTTTTTTTTTTTGGTGCATTACATTTAATAAACAGTGTAATTTAGTCATGTATTTTTAAAGGTTTTACTATTTACAGCTTATATTCATTACTTACTTTCATTAAAAATAACTTAAAAATAATACATTGGAAAAACATTAAAATGACAGGAATCTGACCACTTTTTGTTCAAATTTATATTGTACAGTTCAATGTTGCTGCATAAGGTGCTTGCAAACTGAAACTGAAGCTGACTCTATAAAGTTCATACAAGCGACTCCCAGACACTTGAAGAAAAGACACTTTGGGAGTTGACTCCTCTTCACTAACCATGATTACTTTAAAGAAGCACTAGGTAGTATTTTTACCTTATAATTACAGCTTCAAAATCATTGTGTTGTTGCTACTCTAGGCTCAGTACTTCAGAAACGGTACTATGTAACTTTTGGAGATGGATAATATTTTATTGTAATTACTAGTTTTAGGTGTGGTTTCAGGTTACTCAAAGGGTAAACTGCAGGGTGTGTCATAACTAGCTGCAAGGTGGATATGTTTTGGAGGTATCAGTCTGCTGTGACTAGGACGACCCACCCTCCAGAAATGGGTCCCTTCAACCTTTTACTTCTCTTCATTTTATTTCTGTTACACTTTTTTACTACACTTTTGAACTTTCAACATGTTTTTCAATTCCTATTCTCTCACAACACAGGGGTAGAAAACCACATCTTCATCACAGGAAGAGCAATAGCAGTAATCTTATCTATCTCCCATGGTGGACTCAATCTCAGACCCTGGTGTTAAGTGGACTCTGGAATTGCCAATCTGCAGTCCAGTAGGCAGAGGCTGACTTGGATCACCCCCAAGAACTTGGCAACTCATGTAAATGTAAATGGCACTCTGCAGTGGGCTAGCTAGTTCAGGGTGTGTTCCTGCCTTGTGCCTAGTGAGTTCAAGTGGACTCAAGACAGATTCCAGACTGGATGCAAGGGTTAAAGAAGATGAATTATTGAATGAAAAACAGCTGTGAATGACAATCAGGACAGTGGGGCAGCATGGTTAATGTTTGAAATCAAACTGGACTGAAGATATCTTATTAGACCGGACTGCCAGAACAGACAGGACCATCATATCCTGTGCTTTGGTTTGTGGCAAATTTTGTACTTTGTAATTTTCAGATTTTTTTTTTCATTATTATTATTATTATCATTATTTTTTATTTATTTATTTTTACCCGAAGTCTATAATTATGGGTTTTAAAATGAGCCTGAGACGTCTGTAACTGCTTCATCCTGTTCAAAGTTGTGCTGTGTGGGGCAGGATTAAACTTACAACCCTAAGACCCTGGAGCTCTGTGACAGCGAAATTGCCTGCAATTCAACTCTCAAAATGATTTTCAGCTTTATTTATATCATGCATTAATGTGCACAATATTTTACTTTTACAACCATGTCTTAAAGCCTTTTCATGTAACATATAAACATAATTCAAATATTCTCCCTGTCATTTGTCATTTTATGCTAACTGCTGTAAAGTACTAAAAATAAAAAATAAATTACACATACATACACTACATTCACAACTGCCAACATCAAAATCCCAATCTTTAAATCATTGAAACCAAAACTCACATGTACTTATATATATAACATTAACCCCCCCAAAAAAACTAATCCAAAAATCAAATGGATTCACATACTTTTGCTTCACTTTTCACTTGGTGGAACTTGAATAAATAATGAATAAATTATTCTTGCCTGACATATTCAAGCAAATTTTTTATTTATTTTTATTATTTTTTTAATAAAATAAAAAAATTGTTAATATTTTTAATAATTAATAATAATAATTTATAATAATTAATAATAATAATAATAATTTTAATAATAATTTTTAATTCTATGCCCCAGTTACCAAAAGAGAGAGAGAATATTTGAATATTTTTATTAAAAATATACATTATACAAACACAAAACTATTTTTTACCATTAATAATCTGTATCCCCTGGAGTTCTTGTGTTAAACAGATATGACTGTACATCACATTGTGGGAACGTTTGAGTAATGCCCAGTTCACTATTACTTTAGAACATTCATTCATATTCTGTTACCATTTATCCAGTTCAGGGTCATGGTGGGTCTGGAGCCTACCCAGAATCAGTAAGTGCAAGGCAGGAACACACCCTGGAGGGGGCACCAAACCTTCACAGTATAACACACACTCACATCTATGGACACTTTTGAGTCACCAATCCACCTACCAACATGTGTTTTTGGAACGTCAGAGAAAACCCATTCGGACACGGGGAGAACTCTTCACAGACAGCCACCCGGAGTGGGACTTGATCCCACAACCTCCAGGTCCCTGGTGTTGTGTGACAGCGACACTACCTGCTGCACCACTATGCAGCTCTACTATAGAACAGTGGTTCTCAATCTTTTTAGACCAAGTGGCACCCATTATCAAACTGTAATTTATACATAAAAACTTGATTTTTAGTTATTAAATATTTAAACATTTAAATATATTTGAATACTGTACATTTAGTAACAATAATGCACTTTTAACGTACCTTTTTTTCTGAGAGTGTAGAACATCATGAATCGTCTACACTCTAGACATGAAAAATACACAAGCTGATATAGACCAGATAACAGATCAGAGAACTCAGCATAGTTACTGCTGTCAAATGTGCATTTTAATATCTATCCAGTCACTTGTGAATTTTGAGTCAATGTGTATTTATTTGGCATTGTTTGGTTTGTTACCTAATGTGTTGCTTTGGACATCTGACTGAATAGACAGAATAAAAACCAGCTGAATGGAAGAGTGTATACAGGGGCAGTGTGGATAAGTAGTGTAACCTGAGCTTGATTTGAAGAGGAATGTAAGGGGATGCCATCCTCCCCTTTGCTGAAACAAGAAACACAAAAGTCCCCTTTGTAAACTCCTGACCCATTCTATTCATTCAATTTAGATTAATGTCATGTGATATCACCTGAGATTATGGTTGTAATATGGGTGGAGCACCTGAAGCAAAGGATAATACAAAAATATGTTTGTGTTTATTTATTATTATTATTATTATTATTGTTGTTGTTGTAAAATGTAGGGGTCAAACTTCTTGGTAATCTCTGAGAGAACCATTTTATCCCCCATAGAACAGGTCTCCCACATGGGGCAGCCATGTTTAAAATAGGTTAATAAAGAATCTGACACATCCAGGCCAATAGATGTCAGTGAAATGTTTCATATAGTAAATCATTGGAGACTAATATAATGGAATGAGAGCCTTAAATATGGATTAAAAGTATACACTCATCAACCATAATATTTAAGCTGTTTCTACAATCATTGTCCATCAGCTCCTCCTGCCATACAGGTGCACATTGTACTTCAACAATAACCAACGGCAATCCATCGACTGTGCTGCATACTTTGTTACCTATGGCACCAGATCAGGGCCAAGAGTTATATGAAAAGCTTAAATATGAAAATGTTTGCCATTTATATGTAACAACATCTGAAATGGCCTCAAAAACTCTGAAAGCACTGACTAGAAACTGCTACAAAACTGCTACAACCAGTGAATAGAAACTAACTGTGAGTTTTTTACTCAAATATATTGTTCCTCATTAAAATATGGTGACCTTCTGAAAGACACAAACAGGTGCCCAGGTAACAAAATTATGTTCTCAAAATGTTCCCCAAACGTTACATTTTGGTACTGGGAAAGTTGCACTGGAATGTTACCTCAACCTATTTACATCAATAATTTAATATTCTAGGAACATTGCAAAATTACGTTTAATGTTCTAATGCTCAGTACTTCAGAAACTGTACTATGTAACTTTTGGAGATGGATAATATTTTATTGTAATTACTAGTTCTAATGTTCTATTTTGGTTGTTAGGAACGTTTCTTTAAAATGTTTCTTCAGCAAAATTCTGTCCAGTTTGCTTAATAATAATAACATTCCCACAAATATGTACACATTGACTCAAATGTGGCTCTGTAAAAAATCTGAATATCTTGTAATGTTGCGAACAACTGGCAAGGTATATTTTGACTGAAAATATTAATATTATTAATTATATATAATGGCAAAATCTATGAAAAGTAGAGACTTAAAAGTTTAATTTGGTACACTGACAGTCTATAATGAACCTGTAATACTTGAGATATACTGACAGATAGAAACAATGAGTTTTTTTTTTTTTTTTGCTTGCCTGCGACACTGGTGTGTTAAACGGACAAAAACAGTGCCACATAGTAGAAAACAGCTTGGAAATTAATAACTTATTCAGTAACGATATATTAGCGAGATAACATAATATATGAGCCTATACAATCAGTTTTACCTCATGGCTAATGCAGAGTTAGCTAGCGATGAATTTCCACCTTAAAACTCATGTAGCTTCTGAACATATATAGTAAACAGAGGGGCAAGAGTATCTGCAAAACGTCTTGTCCCTGCTGAAAAAAACAGCATGACCAGCTCAAGTTTGTCGTTCTGGTTTAGCTGGTTGACTAACTTAAATCTTAAACAGCTTAGGGTATGCTTTTATTTAAATTTGATGGTTTAGCTGGACATGATCAAACTGACCAAGCTAGACAACCAGTATGACCAAGCTGGACCAGGCTGGTTGACCACCATAACAAGCATGACTAGCAAAACCAAGTTTGTTGACTAGCATGACCAGCATGACTAACAAAACTAAATTTGTTGACCAGCATAATAAAGTTGGCTGACCAGCACCACCAAGCATGACCAAAATCAAATGAAACATGCACTATGCTGGTTAAGAGCTGGTTAACTAGCTAGCTTACCAGTATAAGGTATGTTTTGCCTACATGACCAGGTTTCTGACCACCTTGATCATCAAAGATGAGCTCACGACATCTAAAACCAGCTAGCAGCTAAAGTAGGTGTTATGCTGAAATTTTCAGCAGGGGTTACTTAGGTACGGATCAGTGTGAGGACACAGATCAGTCATGTAATGATCCCTCCCATCAGCCAGCAGTAAATCATATCACTAAGGTCACCGTCCTGCACTCATCTGCTACCTTGATTACACAATATTTGCACCATGCCTTTAGTGCATGTTAGCTTGCATAACTAGCACTGTCCTTGTGCTCCTCTTTCCTTTATAACTCTTCCATCATGTCAGAGATTACGTCCCCTTGGTGTTATCAGCTCTGTCCGGCCATGCTTTAGAGAACTGAGTAATTATGATGCTGTTTAATACAGCAGGACCAGAGTGTGTTCATCTTAATTGCACACTAGCCTCCGTTCAGTTCCTGAAGTATCAGTGCCTTTGGCAAGAAGAAACAACCACCAGCTACTTCAATGGACACCCGCAGTCATATTTAGGAAGCCATTTCTCCCTGGAATAATGAGTTGTTGGCTTTTTTTTTAAACAGGTTGATGGCTAGGAAGTTGATGAGCAGTGTTAGCAGGGGGTTGGTGTCGTGACCCCTCATGTAGAGGAGTAATGAGCCTGGATGTGCTAATCCAGGAAAGATGATAGTGACAGAGGGAGGAGGGCAGATCTTCACACCAGACTAAATGAAGGAGAAAATGAAAGCCGACATGCTTGTACTGATTTTAATATTTTATTTCATTTTCCATAAGTCATACAGAGCCTCCAGAGCAGCAGAATGGTGTAGTAAAGTCACACAGTTCATCATAGCTTTGATTAAGACTGCTTTCTTAAAATAATGCTGAAAAAAGCCATAAATCAGCAACTGTGATGTGTGTTAAAGTAGCAATCAATGTATTTTTTTCCACCATAAAGGGGTTTGTTGATGAAATTATTAAACATAGATGAATATATTTTTCTGTAAAGTTCAACTCATGAGATGGAGATTGTTTTAGCGTCCATGGGTGGCCATGTTTAAAATAGTTTGAGAGCAGAATGTGATACAGGTCACTAGGACTGTGTCTGAAACAAGCAGATTGCTGTCAACTAAGGCAGTATACTGAGGGAGGAAGGCGCAGAGTTGTGTCTAAAAATAATCCTTAGTATACACTGCCTGCTTTCTACTCCAATATCTTCAAAGATGAAATTGTTTTGGTAAATGCTGTAGGTAGCCTTGTAACATGTTGAAATATTGATGCTATTAAAGCCTGTCTCTAATAAGACTAATTTACAAACACCTTAATTTTAAAATGCTGCCATGCAAGCCACAGGACAGCGAAGCATCAAGATTGCTGGTTTCCTTTTCCTGTAATTGTAGAACTACAAAGTGCTCCTGTGTGGTCAGTGAAGCTGAGAGTATGGACAATGAATGAAGAAACAAAGAGCTGATCATAATGTTATGTATCATATTAATGTATATATACAAATGCTGTTCTAGAACTGACCTTTACATCCCTCATTCATTTTCTATAATTGCTTCATTTTGCTCAGGGTTATGGTGGGTCCAGAATCTACCCAGTACCACTGGGTGCAAGACAAAAACGTCAGTCCCTCCAGGTGCACACCAACATGTTTTTGGATTGTGGGAGGACACTGGATACTGGAGTACCTGGAGGAAACCCATACAGATACAGGAAGACCATACCAGACTGAGAACTTCTCACAGAGACCTGAAGAGTGGATTGAAATCTCAAACCCAGAACCCAGGTTATTGTACCACTGTAAAGGATTTAAAGAGATCATTTTTGGGTTTGAAGCAAATAAAGACAATTATTTTTTCATGTGGAACAAAAATCTGACTTTCTTTTAATTGAAACTAACTTAAAAAAAAAAGTCTTCAGAAAATAAATATATTATTTTTAATTTCTCTTGATTTTCAGTAGAACCATTTGTGAAACTATATATCCATACCAGTTCAGAGCACAGGATATACAAATTATTTCTCTAACAGTGGCGGATGCTGGTCTTTCAAGGAGTGGAAGCTCAATTTCGGCCTACATCATAAAATGTGTTGGTTTATTTATTCGTAAATTCTACCCTCCGTTCCTTTTCAAGAAAATGATCTGTGACCCTGTCGTACCAACAAGGCGTCTTTTCCAGGGACTTGACTAGTGTCCTCTCAATGGCCAGCAGAGCTAGGCTGCTTAAACGGCCTTGGCCCATGTGAAGTGTGTCCGCCTGTGAGTGCTTTGTGACGGTGGAGGGGCTCAGCAGCACCCGCTGGAAAGAAACTGCGACAGAAGTCAGTCTCCAAACACAAGCAGCTACAAAAAACCACCAGAAATAGAAGCTCGATTTGTTGCTAGTTGTGTTTAACAAAGAAAACGCATTTACGTTTAAGAAAGTCTCCAGTTCAACTCAGAACAGAATGAAAATGTAATGCTCCCACGGATCTTTACACCAAAGGGTCGCTGATTCGCTCATTTCGCTGTCAATCAAAAAGGGATTCAGCCTCAGACAGATCATCCAATCATCATGCAGAAGCTGAGCGCCCGGGCCAGCCGAGGCCAGCCCACTGCCCCATAGACCCCCAGAGACGCTGAGTGTCCGATGGGAGGGACAAAGCCCAGCATTTATCCAATGGCTCGTCTCGTTTCGCTGCACTTCACTGCTTCGCAATTGAACTCTGTGGACGCTCAGCGTCCACGCTGTTTAAAGCACGTGAAACTGCCGCGTCTTTACCAGTGATAAGAAGCTGATTCTGAACAAAAGTTGAGCGCGTTGTAGTGCATATTTATTCAATGACATATACACACAACAGTATATATTTTATCACTTATTTTTTGACATTTTAGGGGAAGCTGAGCTTCCCTTGCAGTCTTAAAGCAATCGCCTCTGTTCTCTTAGTTCAGAGTGACTCATTTTTAAAATTTTCACCAGCAACAAAAATGTAGAATTGCTTAAATCTTTTGCTAATTTACATATTTTGACATAACATAAAACACATCTGCCCCTTTCACTTGATTAATTTGTCCAGGTAAAGTGTGTGTTTTTTATTATTTTGGACATGCAAAGTGTACACAGTGTAGTTGACACTATAAAATTGGGAATGACATATGAGATGAAAAATGCAGGATCAAGCCTTGATTTTCAATGATCATTGACTGAATGAGACTGTGAGGTCTTGTCCATTATAGAGACATGTGACCATCCCTAGAGGAAACAGCTGCCACTCACTTCATGGCTTCTCCTACAAATGACCGCATTTAGTAAACGACACCTTGGAGTGAGGCTCCTGCTCAGTTTGACAACGTGGTCAAACAGTGCCAGGGCCACAGCAGCTGCTCTGATGACCGCCTCACAGTCCACAGGGAGGGAGGACTGATGAATGGCCATGACACAACCCAGATGTCAATCAATCCATCACCCTGTGACAGGTGCACGGAGCAAAGTCAAGCTACTTGAGTTCCATCACTATGAACATCCCAGTGCACTGAGTGAATCAGGATCCAGCAGGCCTACGTGCAGTGGGACTGTCAACCGATGAAATGTAAGCAAATTCTGAAATAAAAGGTGCATCTCACCTTACTGAGGTCATTGCCTTTATTTTTTTAAAACTCAGGCTACATTTTAGTTTTTGAGTATTCCACAAAATAAGCTTTTTCCCCATTAGCCAGCTAACTTGAGCTTAAATTTGAAGACAATAGGAATCTTACTCAGCTCTGTTACTATTGGACAGGCTTAAGTTATCTGACTGAACTGAGAAAACTGTGTTGTTTAATACAGTCCTGGTTGATGAATGGTGCATGTTATTCAAACAGTCTAAATTTGACTGCTTTAAGAAAATAAATATATGTAATAATAATAATAAAAAAATATATATTTTTTTATTTACCACAAACCTGAAATGGATAAGTGGAAAAGATGATGATAACTACGTATGTTTACCTCAAGGAAATAAACTTAACTAGTGTTCTTTTCAATTATTAAAAAGATAGATTTATTTAACATATGAATATGACTATGCTACAATATATTTCAAGGGCGAGGGTGCACAGACACAAAAGCAAAACACAAATCAGACAAAGTCAAATACTAATTGAATGATTGGACGAATAAAAATCATCAGATTCTGACCTAACATCCCCACTTTAGATTGTAGTTAGCTTAATTTTCCTGCTAAAAAAATATTACATAATATTGCTCTTTAGAAAATTCAGGAGAGCTAACAGCATTCTATGGTTAGAATTACTGTAGCACTGGCAGAGCCACAAATATGAAGTGTGCTTTGTTTTCAATGTCACACAGTTTCAGCCTCAGACAGCTGAGTGCAGTTGTGACCTGTCTTAGAGCCATGGGCAGAGATCAAGAGAAAATGTATTACTTACTCTTCTCAGATGACAACTACCTCCATCCACTGACAGTGGTGATGAATGGTTTTCATACAGCAATCTGACCCTCAACACTGAGCCACAACAGTTCACCTCCACTTGTTTAGAGTAATAATTACAATGTACAACACTCATTACTACAGGACACATTTAATGCTTCGACTGTTTGAGCAGTGTCATCCCCAAAGAGCAGAACAAACACAGAAACGAAAGAAATATCATAAATCAATATATTTTGAGAGATGTATTTATCAAATGGACATCACATGTTCCTAAATAAAAATATAAAAATAAAAGAGAAAAAATTGCACATATTACAAGGCTGTAAATGTAATATAAAAAAAGCTCTATGAACTACGAAGTATTTATATACATCACACAGCAGGCAAGGACAGGTCACGTTATTTACAAGTAATGAATAAATGACAGCATCAGGAAAATGCCCATGGACAAGATCACCTTCTAGCTGTTCTTGATCTAAGTTTCCTTTTGATGATGTGATGATCACTTTCTTTGTCCTCTTGGTCTACACCAACAATCTGCAAATAAGTAAGTAAGTAAATAATAATAAAAATAGCAATATAATAATTTTTAAATTTTTTTTTTTTTGCTACCTATAATTTTTTGCTTCAATGTGTTTCAGTTAGCAATAATTAATATGTATCATTTATTTAACATTTTGAAGACCATTCACTTTTACTGTCCTTTTATTTAACCCATTTAATCCCAAATTTTATTCAGACACATAAATATCCAATTTATATGTCATTACTTTGAAAAAAAAATCCATCACTATTTTTTTTTACATTCTTTTAAATGGAAAATGGGTGAAAATGTTTGTAGACCAACGTTTGTAGACCAAACTGACTGGAGAGCTAGCCAATGGTGAGAAAACAACTTCTATTTTTTGGATTCAATTGTGAAACGTCGCCTTTAAGTTTGAAAAAATGCACGACAGCACGTAAAATGAATTTTAGCAATGTAAAGTGAATTTCGAGGCAGCAACCATCTTTAGCACAGCACAGGAAGAGGTTGAATGAATAAACAACTGGTTTCCAAGTAACATTTTAGTGTCATAATCAGAAAATTTACTACTTAGGGGGTATATTGCTATTTGGGACTCACTTAAGCCTCTACTCCATTGTTGATGTAAGTGCATGCATATAGGGGAAAAAAAGAAGCAAATCCAGTCTGGCTGTTCACATTCATGTCACATGCTCACAAATCAGATATGTATCGTAACCCATGTAGGGACACATATGAATGTTCTGATTTCACAAAATCAGATCTGACATGCCCATACAAGCTTTGTAGAGGTTAGATCTGAGACACGATAAGAGAAAAATAAATAAATAAATAAAATATAATAAATAAATAGATATGATTTGAGTCACGTCAGCAAGTGCCCTCAGAGCATTACATCAAAACTCAGCAAAATTGTTTTGTTTACACCATATTTATTGATGAAGAAACCTCCTCCTGTTTAAATATGTCCCTTATACATCAATGCAGAACTTTATTCCAAATCATTCTATATACTATGTCTGTTGAATTTCACTCAAATGATTGAAAACAAAACGCAAAGGTGTTTTGTTATGACAACAACTTTATGTAGACATACTCACCGGATGAGAAGGTATATCAAGAGGGGAGGAAATTTTGGTCTTGAAGAGCTTGCGTTTGGACCTCTTGGGTTTGTTGTTTGTCTCTGTGGTGATCTGTGAGTCTGGAGATTTCACAGCAACCTTTGCCATGATTTTTTTGGCTGAAGAGAGAAAGAGAGCAGAAGCTTGGGTTATTTAGCGACAAGGGCATCTGAGAGTAAAGTTCAATAGCAATGACAGTGCCTAAAATAAAAGAGCCAGTACTGACCTTTGCTACCTAGCAGGGTCGGTGAGCTTTGGATAAAGTCACCGATCTTCTGCAAGGTTCCATCTTTTCTTCCTTTCAGGCTAGCAGGAGAATCCTGTTGCCTTGATTGATTGCCCTTTTTACCCAGCACTGCGGGAGACTTGTGGGACAAAAAATATTGACGCACAAATGAAGGATGAATGCACTCACGAACTTGATGACATCATATTTAGAGGGTTACTGGGAAAACTCATATGCTCTCATATGAAATACATATTAATAAAAACTCAGTTTTAGTCCCTAATATTAATGTGAAAGGCTGCAAATAATAAGATACAATCATTACTTTCTGCCTGCTGCATCACAATGAAGCATTTTGGTCACCTTATGCAGCTGTAAGTAAGTGCAATATAGGTATACACACATATGTACCTCTACTGACTGTATATTGGCCCTGGAGTTTCCTCTCAGACGCAAGTTCTTCCTGTTCTCTGATTCTAATGACATCTGAAAAAACAAAAGCGCAGTAGAAATGTGTGTTTCAAATAATAATAATTATTTTTTTATAAATCTCTGCCATTCACAATTGTCACAATGCACTGAATACAACACAAGTTCAATTGCATTAATGGTTTTCGTTTAAAACAAGCCAAAAACTACAAATTATGTGTATTTCATTGAACATTACTATAATCAATAATAATTCATTCAAACATTCCTAAATGCCATTGTATCACCACTTTAAAAAATAACACATTTCTACACTCTATAGAACACAGCATTGGGAGATAATACAGACCTCCATCTCAGCACTTTTCCTTTTCCTAGCAGTGCGTCTGATTTTGACTGTAACTGACTCCTCTTCTCCTGGCCTGCGGACATTGATGCGGTCAGGTTTGAGAGGGGTGAAGCTGATCTCCAGTTGTGGTTTGGGAAAGCGTTTGTCCTCATTCTCGCTTTCAGTGGAGAGCACAGAGGAGTTCTGCACTGCAGTCTGCGCATAGATATAGGCAATAAGATGGAAGTGGACAAACACATGCATGTGTTAAACTGTAGAATGAGAGAGCTGTTTCAAGAGTCAGAGCTGGTAAATATTTAAGACATAACATATCAAATTTTATTCAAGGGGGAAAAAAAAAGAGCGAAAAATAATCAAACAAACAGATAATGCAATTATGTGTGCTAAGACACCGGAAATATATTGATTTTGACAGATTACTTTAAAAAAGGTCAGCATCAGTGAATTTCTCAAAAACATAATTTGATGCATTCCTAGTCCTCAGGATAAGCAGAATATTTAGCTGATGCTCGGCTTCTGTATTTATATGATTTATTTTACTGCATTTGTATTTCTATAGACTTAGACTTTACATAGATTTTTTCCCTCTTGAATGCTAATGCAGCTAGATCTAGTTCTGATTTCTATATATATACACTGCATATCAACAATTTTTCCAAATACATGCACTTTTGTCTCCATCACCAATGTCTACACTATAAAAAAACCCTCAAAAGAAGATAATCACTGAATCAAGTTATGAGCATAATTAATTCTGGCAAATTAAACTCTAGTCTTATGTGTTGTAGCAACAATCTGTTCTCTGCTGACCTCCTGTTGTGGAGAAGCAGATCTTCAGTCTTTATAATTAGATTTTGCTGTTTCAAAATCAATAAGTATCTTTCTCCCCCTGCAACTGCAAGTACATTAGAAACATACAACTATTTTATTACAAATTATTTTAAAAATGTATATATTATTTATGACTGCAACTAATTATTTTTGTAATCAATAAATATTTGGGCGCTTAATAGATTTTAAAATGAAGCTTTAAATAATGGATATTTAAATATAAAATATATTACTCAATGTAAAATAAAGACAATGCAATTATATTTGTGTTAGTATTGAGTATTAATTGAAAAATATAATTACAAAAACAAAGCTAAAATGCTATTACTTGTATTTTTGGAGGAAGGTAAATGTGTCGTGTGAAATGCATGACAAACTGGTTAAAAAAACATTCTTTTTACTTTATTATAATATCTCAGAGTTGATGATTTAAGAATTACAATCTCTTAATCTGCTAAGTACAAGTTTCAGGGAAAGCTTTAGCTTTGGACACAAGATTTAATAGTGAAAATAACACTACAGGGGGGTAGCTCGCAAACTCAAACACGGAGTGGAGTTTGTGGCTAAATTTGGGAACATGGTTAAATACTGTTAAAAATATTATTGTGTTAAATTCCTTTCAAAGCTTCTTCTAAGTACTTCACCATACTGCCATCATGTAAATTTGTTTTCTGTTAAGGTTGGTCCAAACTACAGAAGCGTTCAACAACTTCTGAACACTTTCTAGTACTGCAATCTCTCAAAATAACCCCATGCATCATATGAATATTACAAAATGCTTTAGTGTTTGGAGTTAACTAAAGGCTTCAGTACTACTTTTGGTTTTAATGGAGCAATACATATATACAATATATATTTTTCAAATGAATCTTCTGACCTAAATCTATTAGTGTTTCTGTAGTAAAATTGCTTTAATCACAGCTATACACTCTGTTTATGCTACAATCAAAAATCTGATTGTTCACCTCACCTTCCACACCAAAAATAATAAAAATAAACACATTTTAAAAATGTAAGTTTTGTAAAAACTATGCGGTCCTTCTTAGAGCTCTGCATCTCAAAACTTAACTGCAGGAAAGTAGATGATCAACTGAAACATACAACACTGACATTTCTAGACTTTTTTTTGGTGTTTAAATGAGGTAACTCCTTGCCATAGGTCAGCCATAGCTCCTGGTGGTAGAAGAGTTCATAATCACTTGACCTATGAAACGCAAGACACCTGCTGTGTGAATAAATTACCTCTGTGTGTCACATCCTGATTTGAGAAATAGGAGAGAGAGGGGAGGAGGGGAAAGAAAGGAAAAGAAAAAAATATATATATACATATATATATTATTACCAGTTCAAACTGCACTTTGCCATGGATCTCACCCTGTGAGACCTCTGTCACCGGGTCTGCTTTCTCTTCTGGCTTTTGGGGCCCATCAGGGGACACAAGGATTCCTCCTAAGCTCTTTGTCTGCTGCTCATCTGTCTGGAACATCAGAAAGAAATCGTTTTTCTCCCAATGCTTCAATTTGTCCTATCTGGATTAAATTTTCCTATCTGGATTGGAAATGCAGTGAGATCAAAGACAATTGATTTATCGTACTGTTGAGGATCCCACAGTATGTTGTCCCTTCTGTTCATCCTGGTGTGAATTACCAGAGCCCGTCATTCCCTCTTTTGGGCACATCTCCTTTAACCTTATGAGCTCTGAGAAGAATCATTAGAGGTTGCAGTCATCATTATTGTCAGCGACACTGAAAAATGTGCACTTTAACTGTGTGTGAAAAGAGAGAGGGGGAGCGTCCTTTTACCTGCACTTAAAGATTCAATCTCAACCAGTTTAGTCTGAAGAACTTCATCTTGTTCCGTTTGTATCCTCTCTTTGTCAGTGAGAGTGAGACGCATTTCCTCAATCAGCTCCTCCTTGGCCAGAAGCGCTATAAAAAGAAATCAAATGCAAGATTTTTTTTAATATACTACAATATACAATCTAATGCCATTGGATTAAGACGTTACAATCTAGAGGTTCTGATAACAGTGAAAGAGGTGAAAAACTGAGTAATAGAATGACAGATAGAAATGTTGCTCTGCAAACAGCTTAGTTTGAAAGGATTACCTTGACAAGTATCCTGATACTGCTGGAGATTTTCTTGTGAATTGGCTTGTTCCTGTCAAAAGGACAAAAAGGAATGAGTAAACAATCTAAAAGAAAACCTGATAAGGATCTCAAAGTCAATAATGCCAAAGAAAAGCGCTCACGGTCTTGAGTTGTTCAATAGCCTCCTCCATCTTGGCCAAGCTCCTTAAAGCTTGAGCCTTCTCCTCCTTTATGTCACGCAGCTCTTGCTGCAGCTTTCGGATCTCTTCAGTCAAGGATGTTATCTTAGGGGGAACATGTTGGATTTATGTGTCAGTTCCAACAACAGAAGGCCAGTCATTCTGATAATTCACCATAAGACCAGATCACTTACCCTTTTCTGTAGTTGATCAGTTTCTGCCTTTCCCTCACAGAGCTTTTCATGTAAATCCGAGATATGTTTATCTTTTTGTTGCAGTTGAAGGTTTAAGCTCTTAACATTGTCCAGCCCATCAATCACTTGTTTTTCACATCTGCCAGGAAAGACAAATCAATGCTGTGTGTTACTCATCCTACTATTTATAAAGGTTTATACATTATCACACACTGCAATATATTTAATAAAAATAGCCTATTTAAAACCTATGGAAGCTATGTTTTACCAGGGGACATTCATGTATTCATGTAATGTAATTTCTCTGATTTCCCATAAATTACATATCTTAGCTCAGGTGAAGACATGAGATTAAAGACATACTCAAGAACAACAAACATATCTTCTGCGGGTTATTACTTAGCTGGTGCCAAATATCGTGATGTTAATTATTATTGTTGAAAAGTTTACATTACAACTGTGTAAAATGATTGAAATTGATGTTTATAGAGGCTTTTTTTCCCATTATACTCCGTGTAGCTCAGTGATTCTCCATCCTGGTGCTTGTAAGCTACTGCCCTGTGTGTTTTGGTTTGCTCCTTGCTTCATCACACCCACTTCCATCTTCAGAGGGTGTTTTTATTTAGCTCTTCATTTGTTTTTGTCTAGTTTTTGTTTTTGTCTACATTTTGGCCTCCAGTCCATATGAAAATGGGTATTTTTGGTCAATAAAATAGATTTTAAAAGTGCTCTCCAGGAAGAAAAAAAATAATAAAAAAATAAAAAGTTTCACATTTTTGAAAACGCTGTTGTCACTGCTCTCATGTGCACGAGGAAAACAGTGTCTAAGTGTCTGAAACGCAAACAGCTTCTCTCTCCCTATATAGTCAATTACATAAGTCATAAAACAGCAATGTATAAATGCAGACAGCACTTGATTTCAGATTCCCACATATGAATAAAATGATGCTGTATTAGAATTAATTAATGCATTATTAAAATCTAGATCCAGTTATTTCATGACAGAAAAATCACTCCATGCTCCATATGTACGTACATATGTGGCACAGTGATTTTTTGATTAAACCTCAGTTTTTCCCCATGCTTTGTGATGTTTTGATGTCTCTCTAAAAGAGGTACTATGTATTCCTATGACTCCTACTGGACTGGCATGCTAATGCAGCCATTTGCCTATTTGGACGAGGATATTTAAAAAAATTTAGGGACGAAAATGTCAGTTTTTAAAAATATCTGGATCCCCGTGGACAGAGACTGAAGTGTGCGGGGCAGTGGCCCACCAGGACCAGGTCTTAGACGCACTGCTTTAGATGATTGCAGTGATCTTTTTATGTTTCCTTTTTAGGATTAAACAGATTTGAAATAAAATGCCCTCTGGTGGAATTTCAAACATGTAAAGTTTATCAAATATGACAACATAATATTCAAGAAAATTTAATTTGCGTCACAATTCTAATTAACTGTTAATTTAATTCATTTTAACAATTATAAATTGTATATGCTATTTAGATGTTTAGTTCAGTTTAGTGCTGTTTATGATTTTGGAGAACAGCTGTTGATTTTGGATTCAGAGGAAAAACAAACACAACCCTTCCTTTGATGCTGCTTGAAAAGCTTCACCAACCAAATTCATGCATGCACACTGGCAAGGTAACAAGACTGGGCTTGCAAACCATACATAGGCTCCAATGCCCCTCCCCATTCCTCCTCTGTGCAGGAGTTTGAACTGATTGGCTGGAATAGTGTTGTTTCTTAGTCGGAAACACATTTACAGAGCCAGGGTTGAGAATGAACACTGGAGAGAACCGTGAGGAGACACTTGCTGAATTTTACAAAAGCGTACTGCATTGAACTCTTATAGAGCACCTTTAAAGTGTTTTTTGATTGTTTAATAAATAATAATAATAATTATAATAATAATAATTTCTACTATTTATTGGTGAGAGGTCACTTTAGTTTTAGACTTTGTTGGCTTGTTCCTGTCAAAAGTACAAAAAGGAATGAGTAAACAATCTAAAAGTAAACCTGATAAAGATCTTCAAGTCAATAATGCAGAAGAAAAGTGCTCACGGTCCTGAGCTGTTCAATAGCCTCCTCCATCTTGACCAATCTCCTTAAAGCTTAAGCCTTCTCCTCCTCTGTCTCTATTTATTGTTGAAAAGTCACTATTGTTTTAGACCCTATATTTTCTACACTTTTGACCCAATAATTACAGTGATATTAATCCAAAATAGTTTTATAAAATTCCGAGTATGCTTCCTCGCTGGTCTGATTGCACACTGGAAAAAAAGCCTTGTTGTTGTATGCAGCCCTGGCTCAGTAAATAGGAAATATCTTGGTCCGAACTGGCTCACAAACTCTCTCCCTCAGTTGCTCCCTCGGGCATGGCCTACAGGAAGCATGAAAAGTGACAAGGAGCTCTGTTCATGCACCGATACCTGATGGGTAATACTTGATAACTGACCCCAAATTCAGGACAGCGCTAACTGCATGAAAATAAGCACATAGTGAAAGTGCTACAAAATGAAATGTGAGTTACAACTTAGCTTCTTTTGGAATTTAAACAGGGAGAAAAACTTACAGACAAGTTAAACTTCAACTATAAACAAGAAGTATTCACTTTCTTACTCAAACTATTCCACCCAAAAAATGTAGTGTTACATTATTTAAGGTGGAACTGACTGTAAATACAGGAGACCACTAACTGAATGAAAGTAAACGCATATTAAAAATGCTACAAAACCTAACAGATCAAGTTCCCAGATAATGGGAAAACTCAGAGTTTACATGAGTCCGGCAATAATCTGATTTCTGTTTTACAACAGCCAATAATATCTAAGAGTGATGTGACATAAGCTTCCTGCTGTGGCGTTTGGTAAACATCGACGCACTTTACCTGCAAACATGGATCGTATTGCTACCCTTCTCACAGCTTTCTCTACACTGCACGAGAGCGTCTGTTTCTTAAAATGCAGCACATGTCTCTACGTTACTGACAGTGAGGAACCAGGGCAGCAAATTGTACTTGATGAATTTTAAGACGGTAAGTACTTGATAAATCTCAACGGTTTTAGGGATGTGTCAGAAATGGCTCTCCACTCTGTCTGGTTATGTTTGCATGCATGCACAGACTGAGAAATCAGGAAGAAATGACAGTAGGAGTACACAACCACTGAGAAATCAGATTACCGAGCTAAAATCCAGTTCTCTTAAACTGATTTCTTAATCTGATTTGTAGACCTCACTCCAATCTCAGAAATCTGTGTTTGCTGTTTACATGACCATTTGAGTAATCTTAACAGCAGAAATCCAGTTAAGTTCAGATAATTAAATGCATGTAAAAGCACTCAATTAATAAAACTTACAGACAAGTACAAGGCAGAGTCAGATTTGTTAAATCGGACTCCAGTTCGTTTTACACCTTTAGCATGATTCGTTTGCACAGGTGTGAACGCAGTAAATGCACTCGGATGTGGACCAAAACAACCACGCCGAGACCCTTGAGATGAGGTGGTCTCGGTCCAGTCCCAAATGAACTCTGGAGCAGTTCATTTGTGATGAGAATGTGATCCGTTCTTGATCCAACCCAATTATCAGATGAACTCCTGATAAATGGCTCCTGTAGCCAGGTGTGCTTTGCATTATGGGATGCGGCAGAACATGCAAAAAAAGAACTGACAAAATTTTAAGTTTCTTCTTGTATGAACTTTCTTGCTCCTGCCCCATATAGAATTGACCAATAAGCGAAGAGAATGTTCTCACATGGTTTGTTGTGATGCATTTTGGTGAGCTTTGATTTATCACTGTGTGAAAATAAATTAAACGTAGGGGAAACGCTCCAAGTATACAATACCATGAATTAAACTAACCATAGGTGTGAAAACACCCTTAAACTTTAGCAACAAACAAGCTACAGCTGGCCAATTAAGCAGACATACCTTTCCACTTTAAAAGATGTGAAGCTTCTGAATAGTGAGTGTGTGTGAGTGTTTGTGATTGGTTTGCTGTAAGAACAGTAGTTCTCCAGAATCATCTACACTGTA
Organism: Hoplias malabaricus; assembly: GCF_029633855.1. Lineage (NCBI taxonomy): Eukaryota > Metazoa > Chordata > Actinopteri > Characiformes > Erythrinidae > Hoplias > Hoplias malabaricus. The sequence goes on along the minus strand of NC_089802.1, from coordinate 20,769,433 downwards.
TTTCCCTCAGTAAAACAAATCTAATCCAAGAGTTGCTTTCTCAGCACTAACAAGAAAGTACAACAACAAATTTCTACTGAGTACTGAAGTTGGGACTTACCTCAAAAGTTCCTGAGTTTTAATCTGCAGTTTTGTATCCTTATGAATGAGCTCCTCCTCCATTTCTCTTCTCCTTCTGTGTGCATCATCCCTCACTTTAGAGCTCTCTGCAGCATTTTTCTCCTCCTCTTCTGTTCTACTCTGCTGTTTCTTCAAATCTTCCTGTGCTTGGCCCAGTTCTTCCTGAGTGTGCAGCAGTCTCTCCTGCAGAGCTGCACCATGGGCCTCTCTCTCAGCAAGTTCCTTCTGAAGCTGCACCACGTTTTCAGCGCTGTGAGTGAAAGCTTGCTCACGCTGCTCCAGCTGTTGCCTCAGACTATCCAGCTCTGATTGAAGCTCAGAGTGGCTTCTCTGAAATTGCTCCAGTGCCAACTTCTTGCTATTGTAAAGGGAGAGAATGTTGTCATGTTCCTCTTTCAGGGCATCTCGCTCTTGTTTGAGTTGATTGCACTGGTTCTGAAAGTGGCACAATTCCATTTTGGTCTCATTAAGCTCCTGCTCCACGGCCTTTATCCTCCTGCTCTTCTCTTGGGTAGTGGACATCATCGCCTCACACTCTTTCCGCAAGGCCTCAACAGTGTACTGGAACTTGCTGTCATTCATTTTTCCCTGGGTGCCAAGCTTCTGGCGCAAGTTCTCTGCCTCCAGCTTCAAGGATTCGATGGTACTGAATTGCTCGCTACACTCTTCTTCACGCTCCCTAATAAGAGCTTTGGCCATGTGAAGCTGCTCTGAAAGATTGGCTGCCACAGTCATCTGAGTGCTTAGTTCTGTTTCCATGGCTTTGAGCTTGGAGCTCATGTTGCTGGCTGCCTGCTGGAGCACATTGATCTCGCTGCCAAGAGCCCTATTCTCATCTGTGAGTTTCATGTTTGCTGCCCTCGCTTTCTCAAGCGAGGAAACAGCAGCTTCACATGCACTAGCCTGCTTCATCAGATCCTCAGTAAGATCCTTCACCTTTTGCTGTAAAAGCTGCTCCTGTGTGAGCTCATCTGAGCACTCATCTTTGTCTTTAAAAGCTTGCGTGAGCTGCTGAATTTTGTGGTCTTTAATCTCCTGTTTGTTAGCAGAAAGAATACACTTGCAGTTGTTCCTATAGTGTACGATCTCCTCTTTTATGGTGTCGATAATTGTCCTCTGAAAGAAACCACAAGAGTCATATAATTAATCCATTTCTGTCATCAAGGTAATGTGTTAGGCTATGTTCACATTAAAGAGAGGATCTGGCTGTCTTGACATATCACATTCATGAGTATAAGGCTACGTTCACACAGCAGGTAAGAGAGGACCAAACCTGATTTTTTCGTTCTGCTGTTCACACTTTCTATATAAATGTGACCTATATCTATATAGTTCACGCTTTTATTACATCAAGATTAGATTATTGCAATGCACTTTTATCAGGATGCTCCAGCATAAACTTGAGTAAACTCCAGTTATTTCAAAATGCTGCAGCCAGGGTCCTCACTAAAACTAGAAAGTTTGATCATATCAGCCCAGTCTTATCGGCCCTTCACTGGCTTCCAGTTAAATTCCGTATTGATTACAAAATTCTTTTACTCACGTATAAATCCTTACATGGTCTCGCCCCTGAATACTTGCAAGACCTCATCACAAACTATGAACCACCAAGATTACTCAGATCTCAGGGCGCCGGCCTCTTACTAGTACCCAGAATTCATAAGACTTCAGCGGGGGGGAAAGCCTTCTCCTACAAAGCCCCTCAGCTCTGGAACAATTTTCCAGCTAGTGTTCGGGACGCAGACACAGTCACTACCTGTGTACCTAACTGGACAATGGACAATAGACAGGTCAACCACTGGACAAGTCAACCAACTCATCTACCTCATGTGTACCTTAATCTGACAGCTACAATAGTAGGTGTATACTTAATACAGGTACATTGCACTAAATTGCCTTGCACTAGTTTATTTAATATATTTATTTCTAATTCTGAAACTGCACTGTTATTGCACTGTACTTATATTGCACATTCCATACCCATTGCATTATCCACACCTTTTCAACTTTTAAATCATATGCTGCACAAAAGAGATCATCCCCAGCTGCTCACAGTATCACAGATTCTTGCCAGGCTATGTTTGATTACTCTGACGATTGATTGATTATTCTTAAGCACACTGTCAGCTTCTTGGGTATTTGATTTTTTTTTTTTTTTTTTTTTTTTTAAAACTCTATTAGTCCATTGCTGTTTAGTGATTCGTGTATGTGATGTCTAAGTCTGTAAGCTACTGAGACCTTTAATTTCCCCTGGGGATCAATAAAGTATCTATCTATCTATCATCTATCTATCTATCTACTATGTTTAAGTCTAGGCTCAAAACACACTTGTTCAGTTTAGCCTTTGGCAACTAACCTCTGTCGAGTTTAAGGTTGTCATTTCAGGAACTCATGGACATGGAGAATCAGGGTAAACCTGGATGACATGCTCACAATTTCTCTTACTTGGAGCGAAAGAATGTCTTTGCCTGAGCTCCTTCTGGTTTCCCTACTCCCGGTCTGTTACAGTCAGATCCGTCACTACACTAAAGAAAATATTCACATGCTCTTATTCTCTGCTGCACTCAACTAAACTAACTGCTTCCCTTTACTGTTTTACTGTTTTCTGAGAGAATGGTGGCCCACTGATGGAAGATTGTTTGCTGGATTCTCCTGCAGACCAGACCAGACCAGCTGCTCACCTTATTATTATTATTATGTAGCATAATGACATTTCATTAGTGATCATTTAAAATTCAATCTATAGTTTGATCAGAGGAGGATGGGTCCCCTTTGTGAGTCTTGGTTCCTCCCAAGGTTTCTTCCTCCAGCCTCGAGGGAGTTTTTCCTTGCCACTGTCGCCTCCGGCTTGCTTGCATTGGGCTTTGATTTAAATGTTCTGTTTTGAAACTGTGAAGCTGCTTTGTGACAACGTCAGTTGTAAAAGGCGCTATACAAATAAATTTGATTTGATATATCTGAAAGATCACAGTATGAACAGTGCATCAGGCGATGACCAGAAGGAAATGTCCATCATGTTTCATACAATAACTTTTGATTTTGAAATAAAGGAATGCAATCAGACTTTTCAACTTTGTATCACAAAACCTCCCTTTTCTTTATTCCAGATGATCTCCATGTCTGTTTCCACATCCTTTCCATGCCACTGCTGTGTGAGTATAGCATATGTGACATGTATCTGCCTGTAATATGAAGGAATCTGTCCCTGAAACAGCACAAATGCGCACACTGATGAAGTGCACAGTGTAGAGTATAAAATAATACACATGTAGGAAGTTGAATGTAGATTTATGAAACAATTAATAGTGTTATAAACTTCAAATCTATTGAATGAGTGCCCTGTTTGGCTTTTGCAGTTTTAGTTTTATCATCAGTGACGTGCACTACTGGCGCTTTTCCACTGCATGGTACCAACTCAGCTCGGCTAGTTTTTCAGCCCTGGTTTCTTTTTCCTTTAGCACAGCTCCCTGCCAAAACAAAGTCTCTAACGGGAAGTGTGGGCTTTGAAAACACAACAACAGTGACAGTAATGTAAAATGTGTTTAATTTTCATATATTCACATGATTTCTTTTTATGGGGACTAAACAATGTTTTCTGTTCCTCGTTGCACATCTGACTCTCTTTGGAGTTTTTTTGTCAGCCACCAATCATAGCAGCATTTGAACCGGTTTCGTGTACCAGGTATCAGATTTGCCTACTGGAAAAGCTAAAAAGCCAAGCCAAGCAGGTTCTATGCAATGGAAAACCACCATATGTAGAGAGTATGGTGCTATATGGGAAGCATCTTGTGGCTCTCCTCCATTATTGTTTGGTTGTACTGCCAGTGCTGGCTGAGGCGACAGTACTAAGCGCATGGGAACAGGCAAAAGGATGAGTGAAATCCAATCTGATCATTCACATTCATGAGACATTACCAGGAATAGGACACACATCCGATGTAACAGGACATTTGAGAGTTTCTCAAATTTTTCAAAACTGGTTTTGAGGTGTTCAGACAGCCATAAAAAGATCAGATCTGAGTGATATTAATGCAAAAGTGAAGAGAGAGGGGGAAGAAAAAAAAAAGATTTGTGTATCTTCACCCTGGTAATGTGAATGTAGCCTTAAAATGATATCTTGGTAAATGATTAAATGCCACTACTTTCCTAATTCACACTTTCAAGCCCAGCAACCATCCACAATTCTCCATAAAAATGAAATAGTATTAATAATAATAATAATAATAATAATAATAATAATAACAATAATGTTAATAATAATTATAATAATAATAAGCATAATTTTTTTTTTTAGAAAATAGCTATATAAGAAAGAAAGTATTATTATTATTAATAATACAGTTAATTCATTAAAACTCACAGATTCATTAGCTGCCTCAGTATTTTGATCCAGAGTAGCCTGTAGTTTGGAGATCATTTCATCTTTCTCTTGGCAGATCACTACGAGCTCCTGACACCTTGTTTTTTGATTTTCATATTTCTACAAAAAGGAACAAGAAATAAATGAATACTTGAAAACCAACTACAACATTATAGTACTAAAAATGATAGCTGTGAATCAAACCAACCTGGTTAGTCTCCTGTAGCTGGTCACTAGAATTCTTAAGTTCCACAAGCAGGGCATCCATTTCTGAAATGAAATTTACCAAGCTGTTAGAGTGACAAAATATCGTCTTGCTGTGTTTTATATGGTATACATGGATCAAAGTTAGTGAACATACCCTTGGTTTTTATACTGAGGAGCTGCTGGCTTTTGAGGAGCTCTTCAGACATTTCATCCAGCTGTGTCCTTAGTCTGCTTTCTGCTCCAGGGGAGAGGGTTCCCCTTTCTGGACACATCTGTGCTGCATCTGAATCTTCATTTTGCATGACTTCAATCATACAATCCTTAAACTCCATTTTCATTTCCTGAACAACAGGGGAAACAGCGCATAGCTTCATGTCTCAATATAAAAATGCTAATGCGATGCATTATTCATGTTCACTTGCCAAAAGGTGAAATGATGATGCACATGGCATTTAAAAAAACATTACAGTAAACAAGCTTAAAATAAAATGAACATATTCACCTTAGTTGCACCTCCAGAGGAGCTGGCTTCTACCAACTCGCTATCATTACTGTTGACTAAATTCTTAAGAATTTCCAGTCTCCTTTCAGCTCTTTCTTCTGCAATTTCTTTCTCTCTCACAAGACGTTCACTGAGGAAACAAAAATGCATTAAGTGTATGTGGCAGGCTTAAAATTACTAGACTTCCTTCAGAAAAAAAGAACTTGGCTTTACTTGTAATCCTTTTCCATGTTAGAAAACAGTTCCATGAATTCATTGGTAACTTCTTCCCTGATTTGGGATTCCATCGACAGTTTATCAGATTCTGCTTTGGAGAGCTTTTGTTCAAGATCATTAATCTTCTGTTTAAGCTAAAAAAAATAAATCAAATATAAAAAGATTAAATATTATCAATCTTATAATACAGTGATGTTAGAGCTGGGCAATGTGAGCACAAATCAATATCACAATTAATTGTACATTTTTTCATGATTATGATTAATGAACGATTATTTTGTTTTTGACCCTCATAGTTCACTGTCAAGTTTGTACTGTACATCTGCTCCAGTATTAAATATGAGATATATTTCCTAACATTGCTGGAAGCTTGTTCCTCTCTTGTTTTTGAGAACTGTTTATATTTGGTGTGTGATTGTGCTTTGGCCGCTGAAACAGTTTTTTCTCGTTTACATTTGACATTTTTTGTTCAATGTCGTCTTAATTATAGTAAAAACACAACACGTCCAATCCACAGACACTTTGTTTTTCTTTGGTACGAGCTGCTTGAGTTGCTTGGTCGGCCTCTGCATTTAGGTTGCTTCCATGAGGCAGATAGGGGCAGTATCACGTAACTACAGCTTGGTAGTGTGGTTTTTAAAATGGACAGTAGATGAACATAACAGAATAAAAATAATCAATATAGACAAATTTATGTTGAATAGAACTTCTAAATGTCGATTTAGATTCATTTTCGATTAATTGCCCAGCCATAAGTGCAGTCCATAATTACAAGTAACAACTTGAATTCCAATTTTCCACACACTGAAAAACACATTCTGTTGCTTCAGACAAAAACACTCTAAAGACTATTGGCACCACTAATGTCAGTAATAGTTTGAGAATTAGTAGGAAAAGTAAAAATAAACATTAAAAGACCTCATAAAATGTCTAAATTAAGTTCATTTTACCCAATTAAAAACACGTGGTCAAATTGAATCTCACATAGCCACAGGCAAATTAACCCCCTTCCAAAATGGAGGCTTCATTTTCAAAAGAACATAGTTTATTATACAACAATCAGCCACCTTCTTGTTTCTAAAATCACTGTCCATTCTCTCAGTTCCACAGACCATATAGGGGCACTTTTCACAGTTCTACATTTACAGACTCTGCATATTTTTTTAGCCCCCTTTCACCCCATTTTTGAACTATCAGGACCCCCAGAGGACCAGCATAGAGCGGGCATGGAGACATGTTGATGGATCAGACAAAGCACTGCTCTTGGGTTTTTTAAATGTAAAATCAGTGAGAGTAGCTCATCTGTTCCTGTACAGTTTGTGTTGGTCGTCCTCTAGTCCCTTCAAAGGTGGACAGAGGATGCTGCCCACAGTATACTGTTGGCTGAATATTTTTGACTTTTCCTAGTTAAACAGTACACTGAGGGGTTTAAAAACTCCAGCAGCACTGCTATGTCTCATCCACTCACGCAACACCCATTAACACAACACCACCACAACAGTGTACAACACTACCACAACAGTGACACTGCTGTGCTGAGAATAATCCACCACTCAAATCATACCTGCTCTGTGGTTGTTCTGGAGGGATCATTAAAGAACAGGAGGCGAAAAGGGGAGGCGTACAAAGTATGAAAAGCAACAGATGGAATCCAGTCTAACTGTAGAAGTACAGAATGCTCTTGTGTGGTCACTGAAGCCCTAGTGGGAATGTTTCCGTTTGATATCTTTAAATGTTCAGGCCTTGCAGACAGCTTTTGAAAAATTCAGTATTGTTCCAATCACTTTGGACAGCTTCTAACAGTCAAGGAGCCATTACAAACATTTCCAATATAGACTGTTTAACAAGTCTAAGGGTTCTCTATAGAATTTAAATCTGGACACTCGCCAGAACATGAGCCTCAGGGTCTTGTTCCCAATCCACTTCTTGGTTCCTCTTTTAAAAATGTAACATCTTTTTAATTTTAGAAAGCAAGCCTTTTTTGCAATATTCCATACAGTATTTTTTGCCATTAACTAGATATTTGACAGTTTAGGCTTGACAATTTTCTTACTTAAGAGTGTATACATGCCACAGTAGTTTACATTATTGAGAGGTTACAAAACAAAACATTGGAAATGGTACTTCACTTGAAAAATGTCTGAATACATCATAAGGAATATGAACTAAGACTAGGCTTAACCTGAGTGAACAAAACCATCTCATAGTTATTAATTTATATTACTATACTCAGCAAACTTGTTATGTGGATTATAATGTGACTGTAACAAGATGCCAGTTCATTTATCAGTGCAGAAATTCCATATCTGCACACCCCTAATTAAATAGATTAATAGTAAATGCATTCATATTATAACATAGACACCATACCTCTTGCAACTCCTGATCATCTCCAGCTTCTAAAACCGTATTTTCCACTACACTCTCATCACAACTTTCTTCCTCTTCCTCTTCTTCCTCCTCCTCCTCCGCTTCCATATCTTCATCATTGTCATACTCCTGTACATCCTCTAAACTTGTCTCCCAGCCAATCAAAGTGCTTCTCCTGGTCCACTCTCTCTTGTCCACATTGTTGATCACCATAGAGACATCTCTGGCAGATCTCTTTGGCATAATGCTAAACATCGGCTTTGGGTTCAGGACCAAAACCTACAGCATTCAGCATGAACACACCCAGAGTTAAAAATCAGATCATAGCTGGCTATTAAAGAACTAACAAAATGCTTCAGGGAACATCCTCTATTTTAATTCCAAATCCTTTGACGTTTTCTGGATTTACAAATTATTTTTAATTCAGATAACTGAATTTATGCACAGGGAAGATAATGCTGGCCAACCTACTTATAACTGACAGTAAACAGACTTGTGCAATTACATTTTGAGGTGTGGGGGGCTAAGAGGGGAAATATAGAGCTTGAACTATCGCTTGTTCATTCATTGTCTGTAACCGATTATCCAGTTTAGGGTTGCAGTGGGTCTGGAGCCTACCAGGAATCGCAATCCTGGACTCCCTGGACCCTGGAGCTGTGTGACAGCGATGCTACCTGCTGCACCACCATGCCACCAATGTAAAAAAATTAATGTACAATGTATATCAAGGAATTTTATTAAGGAAGGTTAATTAATATTTCAGAGGAAGCCACATGTTCTGCTTGGGCAAGACAATTAAGTACAAAATAACTTTTAAATACTAAAGTTATTCCATTTAAGGGTAATTATGAAATGTACAATAAAATCATGAACAGTGAAATCAGACATAAATGTGACATGCTTTAGGAAGTTATTGGAAACACCTAATATCAGCATCTGCCAGGTCATGGACCCATTAAGGAATGTAATCTTTTCAAAGAAACATTACCCCTGCTTTACGAATAGGCTATTCAAATATCACATAAAAGCTATAGTCCTAGAGAAAATATTTGGAGTGCACAGAGAAACAAAATTATAATATACATTAAGATGGATGGGCACTTGTACAGGATGAAAGCAAATGGGCAGGTGCTTGAACATGTAACACTTCAATAGCACTGTCAAGCATATTTCCACTGTATATAGTGGTCTTATTTCAATTTTGTAGGGAGCAAATGCACAAACATGTGCCTACATGTAACCTTCAAATACATTCAATGCATGACTAAGACAAATAATGATGGCTTAACCTTCTATATGACCTTCTACAATGTACATGAAAAATCTTTTCTGAGAAGAAACTGACATGAACCATGGGATGAGACAGAAATGGTGAAACAAAAGCATGACTAACCTTCTGAGCCACTGCAGAGAATTTAAGCACATTCAAGGTTTCATCAAACATAGAAGCACATTGGTTGATGTTGACAATCATGCACGCTTTTCCACGGCCACAGAAAAAGCCTTGCAAGTAATGAGTAAGCTTACTCTCCCTGAAAGGGATGTGCTGTTGGAACCTAGTAAAAAGAACAGAAAGATATATATATATAAATAAATCATATACATACGTATTAAAAATATATATATAAACCCAAAATTGTGGTTTAAATCAGATATACTGTTGGCTAACAAAGAGGTATTAAATAACATGCATACATTTGCATCTATTTGGCTGGTTATTTGATAAACAACAGTGGCTAGGGCTGCCCACCACTCTGGGCATGTGTGCTCACTGCCACCTAGTGTTACAGTGTGTGTAAATGTGTGTTTCACTACACGGATTGGGTTAAAATAAGGAGAACGAATTCCTCTGTGTGCAAGCACAGTGGCTAATAAAGTGATTATAATCTAATTCTAAATGCGACATAGATCAAAAGCTCACTTGGACTGTGTCTGATTCAGTCTCAATGCATTTATGCATTTCCCCAAAGTTAAGAGAGATGTGTTGATATTGCCAGCTTCTTTTAGGCGTTCGCCTCTGTTCTGGGTTTTGGCACATCGCTCTGATCCTGCCAAGTCACACAGAGACAACCTGCAGCATAACAAACATTCAGTTAACAACCAAAACTAATATATATTAAAACATAGATATAATGCTAGTACTGAGACTGAATTGTTACATATTGCTTTGTTGTTCTGATATGTAAATACAATGTCACAATGTTTAAAATGTACAGCACACTTGGCGGTCCATGTACAAAAACTAAGCTTTCTGCAAAGATTTTATTATTTATTTAAAATATTTCGCTGCACAACACCACACGTTTACATAATTTTTAAAAAATAAAGTACAAGAAAAAGGCCAGATTTAAAGTAAAATTTCTTAATAAATCATTAGCAAAGGAACCATTAACTGTGCAGTGTATATTTGCTCCCTAGTTTCAGCTTTAAAATGGTACATATTTTCAAAATCAAAATCAGTGCATTAGCAAAATAAATTGAGAGCCTGTAGTTCCTACCAACCCACAAACTGAAATAAACAAACTTAGTTAGTTTTAGTGGTCCGCATACTCAGAAAACATAGGTAATTATGTCCCCTTTAAAATATCTGGACAAAAATTCTTACTCGCTTATCGCCTGGACTCGAGGAACACACATATCTTCAATTCGCAGAATTCGGATAGAGAAAATACTATGGCTGAGAAAGAACAAAATATGTTTGATTTATACTATATAATGTATTACAATACAACCGTTGTATATTTATCATAATATTTACGCATAAGAGTAACACTTGAATATAAGACATGTGAAAACATTTATAAAATGTCATAAACACCAGTTTATTACATGGTTATTAATTAGATTGTAAACACCTTAAAAGTCATTAATAATAATGTTTAACATAGAGATAGAAAGGGCAACAGTGACCTCTATTTTGTCTAAAACTGAAAGAGTCATTTGACATACAAAACATTTTAAGGTAAACATGAGAATGTGAATTTAGTCATTTAACATGTCATTTAGGGTAAAACCACATTATCATGAATGTATAAAAAGACACTCTCTTTGTGGTTCGTTTGATAATTTAGTGGTTAATTGGTTAAATGTATTAACAAATATGTGCTGAAGCTGACAGGCTTAACGTCAACTGATGGGGAAGGCCAAGTAAGGTCAGTATCAGGTAAGATCTGAGGTTTAAGAGTGTAGATAGATGAGGGTTCACTATTTGACAAACATATCACTGTTGCTCTTTCTGTCTATCTGTTATAACTGGTTATTAATGAGTTTTAATGCATTAACATATTTAATAACATTAACAAGCAGATTTTTTAAACAATCTTTTCATTTTTAAAAAATACACTTTATAAATGTATTTTGGTACCACCTTTGTGAGTGGTAGCTGCATATGTATAACAGCTTAATCATTTAAAACGTTTTACCTTCTGCTTGACACACTGTTTAGTTTTGTAGAAGAAAAGCTCTGATTTTTACGTCCAATCTTCAGAATTCTGTATGCTTCGTCAGCACTGTTTACTTGGACCCAAGTCAGATCTGTGAAGACAATTAAATTTTAGCATTAATAAAATGATTATTTGTACTAATGTCTCATGAAAGGAAACATTTGCAGTCAATACTAGAAATGTAGAGGCTGGCAAGTAAACATTGCAAAAATGGACCTAGTACTGTGTATAGAAACAGAACAGGAGCTGACCATTTATCAGAACCATCTGGTTACCTTTGACAAACGTGTTCCCTTTAACATCTTGACTAAGCCGTAGAACGCTCCTTCTCTGAGAACTGTGTGAGGCAAAGTTGAGCAGATCGTGTATGTTTTCATTGTAGATTTCACAGAAGGAGACCCACACTGAGAACTTGACTTGAGAATCTTCCTCCAAACAAAGACTTTCTGCATCTAAATCACTACAGCTGGAACCTAAAGCGATAGCGAAATACAGTATTTAATACTATTTTCTAAAGGAACAGGTATAAATAAACAGAAAGAAATGTAGATACTTGCCCTCTAGCAATGTACTACAAGCAGAATGAGACATGCTGGAGGTGCTTTTTTGCAAATCATTCTATGGGGGGAAGGAAATAAAAAGAATATTTATTAAAATAATAATAATAATTTTAAAAACTAGATATAAAATGCAATTAAAAACATTGATGTTCAATTCACATTAATTTCCATTAACTTATTAATGTCATATTAACTCTATTATATGTAAATAATGAAAATAAAATAATATTAATGATAATAATAATCTACAATCTACTCTGTCATCAAAGACCTAAAAAGCACATATTGTGCTCTCCATAATATTTGTAATAATTACTTGTATATAAATAGCCTAAATAGTTTGTATATAATTTGTAAAAATTTTAAATAATATATTTTTTATAGCCATCCATTTTCTGTTCAGTTTCTGTCAAGAAGTTTCATTTTGGTGCTTTGTTAATTAAAACATGTAAAAACCCTGTGCTTTACCTCTTTAAATCTTCTAAGAAGGTTTTTTTTAATTGTTGCCTCTTCGTCCTGCTGATCCTTGGTGAGTCTGATGAAGTCTACGCAGCGGTGGGGCTTGATGTTACTCTGAGCATAGATTCTTCCTTCTATGCTGTTAAAGATCAGATTCAGGGACCTTGGCAGAATCCCCACGTCGGTTTCAGGGCCTTAAAAATAAGAGCCAGACTAGTCATGTCTCCACTGCAGAAGAGATCTAATACTCACAAGCGAGGAGCCCTGGAAGAAGAACTTACCTAAAAATGTGAAAGTTTTCCCAGCATTGGTAACTCCGTAAGTGAAGATGAGGGAATTTTCCCCTCCCAGGACATCTTTCACGAGGGATTTTGTGGTTCCGTCAAATATCTGCCTTTGTGTCGTCTCTGAACCATACACCTGAACAATGAATTTAGCGGATTTAAGAATGTAGATTGGTTTTAGTTGGCGTTGTGTAGTGGCTAACACTGCAAATGTGTCAGGCCAGGGTCCAGTTCCCCACCTGGGTAGACACACCCCACCACACCAAGAGTCCAGAGCAGGACTCCTAACACTACAATTGCCTACATCTGTAACATGACATGGACTGTAAACCACACTGCATAAATGTGTCTGCCAAATGTTGTTTATGTACAATGTGCTTGAATAATAAATGAAAATGGCTTGTCTCATACCTTGGAAAACTGGAATCTCTGTGCAATCTGGGGCCCTATTTTTTCACTTTGCCTCGCTGTTAGGGATATTCTTGGGGCCTTCAGAACAACGGTGTCATGAGACTCAATTGAAATGCAATCCTGTATTAGGACAGCGGACGTAAAAAGCATGTTACTGGCGAAAGAGCAAACGAGGTTTTTTTTTTTTTTTTTTTTTTTTTAAGAGTTCAGGATATCAGAATTATCTCCAGTTTAATATGAACACTGTCCATACCTGTGATTCTCCAAAATTACTCTCTGTGGAGGTAAACGGACGTATCCTGAGGTACACCTGCAAATTTTCTTTCTCCAGTATCACAGACTCCTATTAACAAGCAAATCACAGTTCAGAGCTGAGTTTAATTTGATACATAAGGACAATCTGTAATTAAGCTATTTTAAGACTTAATCGTGCAATCAGATCTGAGACCACAAATTATGATCAATAAACGCGTCTACTGTAAAATTATTAGCTTTATACATGACATGCAATTTTTATTAACAGTTATTATTCTTATTATTATTTGTATGCGACTGTTTATAGGAACAGGTAAGACTATTTGGACAAAGTTTTGAAAACGGATTATTAAATTATTTTTAAAGTCAGTTATATACAAAATAGCTTTTCCACCTCTTCTCATTTGTATTCTTTTGTTACTGGCTTCCGCAATAATAAAACTGGCAAACGATGTTTTTACCCGAGAAGCAGGGATTTTGGAGAATTCGGCAAAGAGGTCTTTCCTTAAATCTTCCACAATGACAGACCCAACTCTCTCCGGTTTGTAATTGAGGCAGGACTCCATAGCTCTGAGAAAGAAAGTAAAACATCTCAAAAACAAAAACAACAACAACAACAACATATGCGCGGTCGCTTAAGATCAGGTAAAAGGTCAAACCTGGTTAGTAGAAACGGCCTTCGCGTAACGTTAAGTAATACCCTTTATTTTGTGCTAGTAATAGCAGCGACTACATAGATGTCGCATGTAAAATTCAATTAACATTAAATAAGTTCAAAAACAGAACATAAAAAAAATCAGCAGCAGTTAAAGGTAACTGCATTTCAACAACGAATTGCGGCTGAACTGAGTCAGAGTTAAACGTCAGCACAGAGTAAAACTATTTATTCCCCAGGAAAATAGAGTCAGAAGTCCGTTTAAATAAATACGTTTCTTCGCCTTTTGTATTTTAATATTATTATTTATTTTTTATCTAGAACAATCGCCGCTGACCACAAGGCTTCCCAGTAGACTCTCCTCGGCCGCGGTCTTGTTTAAAATGCACCAATCGGTGTTCCCCTCCGAGTCGAACTGCCTGCCGGGAGCGGAAGTCAAAATACTGTAGTTTTTACTAGCTCCGCTTTAAGCGGTTAACTCCCGTTGTGAAATACAAATCCCATGAGCTGCGTAAACCCAGGCTCAGCCTCAAACCTCTCCCTGCTCCCGATGTAGTGCACTATGAAATGTGTAACACAACTGGAGTAAGTACATTTTTGGTTATAATATATCTTTAATTTAACCTGCGATATTGTAATACAAAATATTATTGTTATTGATATTATAATAATTGTTATTAATAATACTTTCTACCACAAATTCATGTATATTCAGCCACAGCCTCAACCGTGTACACTTTTAAGTGTAAATGGCATGATTTCATACACTATGCGGCAGTAAATAAGAGATTTGAGACACAGCCGCAGTGCACATGCTTGTGAAAGGGCTGCGAGCTGTAGCTGTGCTAGCGAACTTGAAGGAAGTTACAGTAACACAAAATAGTGTTTTTACGTCAACACAAAAGACAGTTCAGTTTAATAGAGAGAACACGCCTAGATGTTTAGGAAAATACACCGTTGACCGTGGAGAAATTTGAGTATTGTTTTCGGGAAAAAAACATAAAGGGAATGTCTGTGTTTATGGATTTAAACATCATCGCCGCCAGTGACAAGGCAAAGCTCCAGAGCACAGTGGAGACCGCTGCTCATCGTAAGTTCCTAGCACGTTTAGTTCACCAGGAGTCTTAATTTGTAGTTTATACACACGGCTAAAGCGAGGTGTCTAGGGACACGTTTAGCAGTGTACAGAGATGTGAGGGTCATACACTGCTTTCACACATTTTAAAGAGCCACTTTAAAGCCACAATAGTGTTTGGAGTGAGATGTATGCGTTTAAAAGTTAGGAAGAGCCCAGCCTCTCAGCGATTTGCGTTGTTACCCTGGCTAGACATTTGGACAGCGCATGCGCAGAATATCACCCATGTGTACAGCTACGTATTTGTGATTTTCACTACGTTTACTATTTTATGGCATTAATAATAATTGTTATGTTTACATTTAAAGCCCTTGTGAACTAATTTAGATTTTTTTTGTATAATTCTAAACAATTCTAAACTTTGGTGTTGTGTGAAACCTTTAGCAATAATTAAAAAAAAAAATTCACAACAGAAATATGATTAATCTATCCTCAAAAAATGACCAGTACTGCTCTATTCTCCATGTAGAATGGGCAGTTAAAAAAGTGGGCAATGCTTATGTCAGTATTACCCTGACCAATCGCAATGCTGCCATAGCCATGCCTCGACTGGTGAGCTAAGGAGTCATCATAGTGAACTAGGGGTATACGAAGAGAAATTAATCTCAGAATACTTGACAAATGCATAAAGGTTAATCCACAAATTTTAACACAAGTCACAAATGTTTCACTAATCACAAATAAATATATCTCAATCTGTGTCTCATGGTCTGCGGTTTGCACAAATACAGTTGAATACATTTTTTTTCATAGATATTATAATTTTATGTGAAAATACATACATTAAATTTACATTGAATATATTTGTAAAGTCACAGTCTCGATTTGTAAGTTTATTTATAAAGTGTTGAATCTGCATTTGTGGATCAAGTCACTCGCCTGTTTTCCATGACACATTTTTTCCTCTTGCTGGTTTTTGGATTTTGAGACTTTCCTTTCACATTTCACATGATCCACACACACATGCATTCTCATCCACAGATGTGACCACCGGGCGAACATGTTACCTGCTAGGTGAAACTGCTGTTTTAGGAGGTGTAGGGCCACCTTAAATGGAGAAGCAATTGCTCAACACTTAATGTTGAACAAAAAGCCGAATATCACAGACGGTTAGGAGTGGGTGATCATTGTGGAATGCTTTTAAAGGTGCCCTAAATTTAACAAAGTCCAGCGGAACTTTCCTAATTTTGTTTCAGACTAGGGTTGTCAAATAAAATACTTTAAAACCATCCAGTATTTGGACACTAAAAGCCATGTTGTATATTGGTCTGATATGGGATGTGTTGTGTTCTGTATTTTTAAGGACTGTTAATACGGATGATTTGTTCCAGACAAATCATCCAGGGGCAGATACCCCATGGCTCCTAAACAGAAAATGCGCTTCTCATTGGTCGTTACTTTTATTTAGACAATCAGAAGCTTGAGTTAGCTGCCCATCATTTACTGAGGAAGCCAGAGTTACAGTCCCACCTACAGGGGGTTGTTTTGTGGTGGTCCTGAGAGCAACAGGTCAGTCTTTAAAAACTGGGGGAAACAACAGTGCCACATAGCGATGACTTGTTCGCCTGCTGGCCACATTTGAGGATGAGGATGCATTTGTGTGTGGATCAAGTGAAATATGAAAGGAAAGTCTCAGAATCCAAAAACCCATGAGAGAAAATGAACAATTATACGTCACGGAAAACGGGTGAGTGACATGATCCACAAATGCAGATTTATATATATATATACTTTATATATACATTTTAAATTCGAGAAATATATGCAATGTAAATTTTGCTTTAAATGATAATATATAGATGAAAGCCAAAAACATGTATTTATTTATTTGTACAAATAGCAAACCGTGAGGCAAAAATGTAAAGATATTTGTTACTTGTTTTTCGTTTGTTAATTAACATTTACGCCTTTGTCAAGTATTTCGAGACTAATCTCTCTCCATAGGGGTAGGGTCGGCATGTGGAGCAGAGTAGCAGCGGGGAAGGCAGAACCACTCAGTCGGTATTTAACACAGATTAGCAGCGGGGACGGCAGATGCACTGAGTCAGCAGTACAGCAGAGTAGATGGGAGATGGTGACCACACTGGGCCGGCGTATAGAACAGAGTAGCAGCGGGGATAACAGCCACACTCAGTCAGCAATACAGCAGAGTAGCAGCGGAGAACGCACCAATTTGCAGACACTCTAGAAGGTATCTCGTTCATGCGATTATGTTAACAAAATAATCACACAAAACCACAACAAAGACGCACAGGTTCGTACATGAACAGCTGTATAATGCCAACTTTACCCGCCTGTGCCATTTTATTGTGTATTTTGTGTAAAATGACAACCACAGTTCAGAGTAAAAATCCAGAAAATAAAACCTTCAACTGCTCTGTCTCAAAGCTGTTTTGCCATGGTAACGTAAACAACATGCTGTTCTACAGGGATAGAGCGCTCTCAGTCACACAAGGTCATTAGTATATTAGACCATGCCCACATCTTACTCGGAGAGCTCAGAGGAGCATATTTGGTCATTTTTCAAATGGTCATTTTTTGGTCAAAAGATAGTGTATAACCCATATACGCTAGCTGACACTAGTGGATAGTGAATACCCATAAAGTACTGTGCTGTTTGGTAAAATACCTGCATGAAGTAGTGTTTGAAATTGTTCACTACACTCCGGAATTCAGCTCCTTAAAATAATGCACTTCATAGTGAGTCACATAGGAATAGTGAATAGGGAGCCATTTCGGACACAGGGTAACTTGTGTTTGTTTAAAGTTAATCTTGAAGGTAAAGCTCCTTCCTCCTGTAGCTCATCCATTTGTCTGTTTTTTTCCTGTGAAATTCCACAAAAAAGGGTTGAACACAGCGTGTACAGTTTGATCAGAAAAAAGTCTCTTCATTGTGTATGGCTCTTAATGCCCACCAGAATGTTACAAGAACATGACAGTTAATGTTAGCATTTATTTTTAAGCCAGAATTCCCAGTTCATTCAGCTAACTTTACAACATGAAGGGCTCATTTCCACATTACGTATGTATATATGTGAAGTTCTCTTAAACAATCACAGTCTCATTTTCTTTCAGTTGGCTACTCCACAGTTGCAATAAATTATGTTGTGGAAGGACAAGAGAAGAAACAGGTAATTACTTTATTTTTTATGTGTTTTATATGTAAGATGCTGGAAATATACTGAATTAATTGTGTGCTTATATGTTTAATTTTGATTACAGCATATTCCAAAGCCACAGCCGGTGGCAGAGCTCTTTGAGAGATTTCCAATAGTGCAGGTGACTTGCTGCGTTTGTGATGAATCTGCCTCTGTGTGGGAGATTGTGGCTATAAGTAGCAGTGTGACTCTTCTAATTCTTGCTGTCTGTCACTTCAGGGTAAATCCAGGCCAATTAAAGTGTTGAACCGTTTGACAGTTGTGGCCACAGATACCTCTCACTTCGTAAGTGTAGATGAAATATTATTTGGTCATTTTGTCATTAGCGGGAATCTTTCATAATCTGGTGCATTATTGGAATCATATTCTTCTGTGACATTTACTCTAGAGGGCATCCAATGACTACAAAAACTTTGATATTGTGGCTGTGCTTCCCACGACAGAGAAGCTGTTCCATGTAAGTCAAATGATTTTTTTTAAATATCTATAAATTAATATTATGTTTTAATCTCCATGTTTTTTCAGCCATTTAATAACCTGCAGGTTTAGTACATGTTTCTTTTTGTGCCTTATTTCAACAGGCAGCTTGCATGACGTATGATGTGGACATTATCTGCATAGCAGCGACTGAAAAGCAGCCTTTCCATTGCAAGAGGTCACCTATAAATGGGGTTAGTTCAAATCAATTATTTTTTTTACTTATTTACTTTCCCCAGATTAGCCATTGCCATTTACATCTTTTTGGATTGTGTGGAGTCTGATCACACACATGATGCTGCAATCATGGGAGAGTAAAGTTATGAAACATATGAAGCCAGCCCCTGCTTCTTTTCGGAACACATTTAAAACCCACTGTACAGCTCAAAATGCTTGGTGGAGAACACTACCTGCTCTTTTTGTTAAGCCAGGTAATAGACACCTGTGTTTGTTAACATTGATTCACTGGGGGTAAGGGAGGGCCATCCTACCCACGAGCTCCTGGTCTTGGATGGCTGAGGCATTAAATGGACAACCAACCGTCACTGTTCAGTGTTGCAAGTATTACACCTAGTCTGTGAACAGACATTTTTAATCACATAGGTTATGGCTCTTGTCATTGATTGATTAAGTTTAATTACTGAGTTAGAAATTCATTGATTAGTTCTACCTTCACAGTGAGTCAGCAGCAGTTAGGTGACAGTGTGCATAATGTTTGTATATGTGTAGAAAATGAATGTTGTTATTAAAATACATATTATTATAATTCATTGTGAAATACCAATATAAGATTAAATCCTAGAGTGTGCCTTTTGTTGTGTCATGTTCTGTTTTGGTTCTCTAGGCTATTGAGAGGGGAGTGTTTTTTGAGATAAGCTACACTGCTGCCATCAGAGACTCCACCATGAAGAAGTACACCATTGCAAATGCCATCAATCTAATGTCTGTATGCAAGGGAAAGGTAAGCCCCTAACATGCTTATACAGACTTACAAATACCATGGTCATAAAGTCTGATGTGTAACTTCTACCTTCACAGAACGTCATTGTGTCCAGTGCGGCAGAGGCAGTAAGAGCAAATTTCTTCTTTTTCTGTTTTCTGTTTTACAAATGCTAGGGGGGATTAGCTTATTATGAAAAAATTTTCATTTTTCATTCTCAGAAACTAATATTCTTCTTTCTGTTTCATTTAGCCTCTTGAGTTACGTGGCCCATACGATATCGCCAATCTGTATCCTTTTATTATTTGCAGCTGTTAAAGACGTGATATGTTTTTAAAGGTTTTTTCTTTAATAATCCTTAATGTAAATCTAGAGGGCTAGTGTTTGGCCTCTCGGAGGGGGATGCTAAAGCTGCAGTCTCTACTAACTGCCGATCTGTCGTACTGCATGGAGGTAAATTATTTCTCTAGCTGCATTACCTTAGTTGTACTATGTTACCTTTATAAATGTTCTGTTTATATTTCAGGTCAATCAAACAGTGTAGTATGTCAGGAAATTAGGCACTTGGTTACCATGTTTTTACTGAAAGGCAATTTTCATGGTGTTCCACAAGTCTCCATTTTCGGTCCACCTGTTTTTTTTTATTATTTATTATTCCAATATCTAAAATCTATATTTTGCCTCATTTTGTTTGTTCTTTTTTTATAAACAGAATTTTTTATATATTTATGAGACACTTGCATCAAGTTATAAATGAAAAATTATATATAAATAAAGTCTGTTATTATTACTAGGTATCATACAATCAGGCATGGTTTTGAATGTTGTCTTGTTATAGCAAATTGCTCAGAGGCTTTTTTTTCTCACTTGTTTATCATAGAGACCCGAGCAACAGCATTCGGCATCATTCACACTATAAAGAGACCACAGCAGTCCAGTGATCATCCAAAGGACGAAACTCCAGCTGCCAAAAAAGCTAAAATTGAAAAGCTTTAGTTCAAACACAAAGTAGGAGTGTAGGTTTGAATTTGAATTTTGTTTGTTTTTAACTGATTTTGTCACCTATTGAACTTTTTTTCCCTTTTAAATTGGTATCTTGAACCTCTACTACTTTCTATTTTCTTTAGTGTATTGTTTGTAAAATATTTAAACAAATGTATTGAAGTAACCATGAAAATAAATTTATTCAGAAAATTAAGACAGTGTTTCTGTTTTCAGTGATTATTTGAAAATATGAAACCAATAAAAACAAGTAATAATGCAAGTGTCACATGCATTCCAGTATTATAATAATAATAATAATAATAATAATTATTATTATTATTATTATTATAACCAATAATTAAAAAAAGAATCAAAGACACTATCATACATGGCATACAACTTCTAAGTTCTGATGTAAGGGATCTAATTTTAAAAATCATCAACATGTAGTTGTACTAACTAAAATTATTTTACCTTGCTTTCCAAAACATTCACGAATGCCTCATATTTTCTCACTTTCCTATGAAAACAAGTAATATATGGTTACCATTGCAATATCATCATAACACATACTGGCAGAAAACCTAAACTTTCATCAGATTGCTTTCCACATTTAAATAGCTTGAGACTCTTTAAAGTTGTCAAGAATGGTTTTGGCCCCACTCTGCCACTCCAAAACACTGTCCATCGGTGACTTTCCCTCCTGTAGAAAAGAAGTCATATATTAAGTTAAGCACAGTATTTATGGCTGCAGGGGGATTGTCACTAAATCCCTAATTCTACCATTAAGTGCAGATAATGTGTCCTAATAGGGTCATCATATTGAAACTGGTCTCACATAAAATTCTGCCTCCTGCAATTTGGCCTTTGTCTTAGACTTTGGCCTAAGGAGTGTATTCATCAAGAGGTCAGTAGATGGCACTGTGTACATTTGTACTAAACAGTCCTGAAAGAAGACTAAAGCATGTAAACGGCATCTGTGCCTGAGACCATTCTGAGTTTGGGTCATTTTCTACACTTTTATCAAAATTGATCCAGTTTTAAAATGTAACTCCAATGTAATTCCATTCAGAAAATTGCTTGTAGTTCTGTCACCAGATTCCACTAATTTGTTTGTCATTTGTCCTTGTGTGCATTTTCTTTTTCAGTTAAAGTTAGATTTATTTCATTTATTTGTCTTCAACTTTCTTATTGGTTAGAGGTTAGAGAAATTCATTAATGGCTGAAGTGCCCTTGAGCAAGGCACCTAACCCCCAAACTGCTCCCCTTCTCTGGTTGTGTGTCTGTGTTCACTGCCCCTAGTGTTTGTGAAGAATCGCTCACTAGTGTGCATTTGTGTGTTCACTACCTCGGATGGGTCAAATGCAGAGAAGCGATTTCACTAAAGCTATTGTTGGTGGTGGTGTTTTTTGTTATTGTTGTTGTTCAGTTAGCCAACAGCTTGTTAAGACACTTGTGTTTTTCCATAAATTTTCCTCAACATGGAGTGGTTCCATTTTTTTCCCCTTTACTTAATTTAAAAATAATCATAAGCCATTAATTCAAATAATAGAATTTGTTTAGTTTGAGGTTGTTTTTATGAAGCCAGAAGACAGCTATTATGCAACAATGTTTTTTTGTCTGTGATTTGTTAATTTGCTATAAAGTAAAAAATCTGTTATTTTTCCAAGTAGTACCTTATCTCTGACCTTATTTCTGGATTGACAAATATTAGAGAATATCTTGTATAATTTAATATGGATTAATTTTAATTTCCAGCTGCATTTATATAGGAGCTTTTTGTATACTTACCCTATTCTTTACTTTCAGGCTGGCCCCATGTAGAAGGAGTAACTGGATAAATTTGAATCTGTTCAGTCGGACAGCATCATGCATTGGTGTGTCTCCTTCCTGAATTGTGGGGGAGGGGAATGGGATTTAATACAATGCCTTGTCTTGTGGCTGTGCAGAAACAGTGATAAGGGCATGACATATGGCTTACTCTGTCCTTAGCGTTGACATCCGCTCCACAGTGTATGAGGTGTTCAGCACATTCATAGTGACCTGTTCTCACTGCCACATGTAGAGGAGTACTCTGGAGCTGGATGATAGTATTTGTACATAGAAGACAGTGTCACATTCGAGAAATAATTTGTCAGAATTATGACAGATGTGCCTCTCAGTGAGTAAAAGTCCTCTAACTTTCTGTTCTCTGACATGTATTAGAAAATCTCCCCAAACAAAATTTGTAGTGGGAATGGTGGTACCAACAACTGAATCAGAATTACTAACCTAAGAAATTGTGAGGGTTTTTTTTTTTTTGGTCTTGTTTTCCCTTAGTTTACACTCTCGGCCTAGTGGCAAAACTATTTACAGACTCATGCTGGCTAAGATAATCCACACATTCCCCGATTTGCACTATTTGCTAAAAGTTATACATGTCTAACATTCATTCATTATCTGTAACCGCTTATCCTGTTCAGGGTCGCGGTGGGTCCAGAGCCTACCAGGAATCATTGGGCGCAAGGAAGGACTACACCCTTGAGGGGGCGCCATTCCTTCACAGGGCAACACACACACTCACACTTTTGAGTCACCAATCCACCTACCAATGTGTGTTTTTGGGCTGTGGGAGGAAACCCATGCGGACACGGGGAGAACACACCAAATTTCTCACAGACAGTCACCCGAAGCGGGAATCGAACCCACAACCTCCGGGTCGCTGGAGCTGTGACACTACCTGCTGCGCCATCGTGCCGCCCATATTTCTAACAATATATAATAATAATTTTAAAGTCAGTTAGCCAACAAGTTTGCTGTTATTGTTGCTGCAGAGAACTGGCCTTATAAATCTGGACTGTCCAACTCTCACTTATTGAATACACAAAATGTTAGTCACTAAACATTTCTGTTGTGCAATTGAGCTAGCAATAAATTATGCAGCAGTGTGACACAAGGAAGAAGATTTTCACCTTGTCTCTGGCAGTCAGGCTGCCGTTGTTATTCAGGAGCAGCTGTAGTACTGGCAGACTTCCTCCACGACAAGCCCAATGAACAGCAGTAGCATCAAGCTTGATAGAAACAAAAATCATAAAGCAAAGCTGGATAGAAATTCACTTAGCAGCCACGTTGGTAGAAATACCTTGCTCGTACACCTTGTAGACTTCTGGTGAAAACTCATTTATCTGTTTACAGTAGGTCATTTACTTCTTCTACTTTAGCACCTCTGTAGTACTATGGGACATTGCTGTTGTAATCCATACAGTGTGTGGATTGACATTGTCTTGATAAAATAAGCAAGGCCTGTATATCGCCGCTGTCCAATTTTGACAAAATCATTTAAACACACCAGCTGTCCTTCACATCGTGTGAAAATCATGAATGGAGCAATAGAAATGCACAATCCAACATTACTTGGAATATAATCTTTATACATTGACTTCCTTCTGTAAATTTACTATTTTGGGAGATGTTTTAATTAAATTTTTTTTATTGTACAGCAATTATTGTTCAGCATTAACAGGGCCTTTACAGAGGTCACCCATGCCATGTGCACTAATACACCCTCATACCATCATTCACTTTTCAATTGTGCACTTATAACACACTGGATGATCCATCTATTTAGCTTGGAGGATGTGGCAACCATGATTTTAAAAAGAAAAAAAATGTAACCAATATAAACATTTTATTTGTCAGAATACAGGACACTTCCACTTCACCTCAGCCCATTTTAAAAGTGCTCAGGCCCAGTGAAGGCAGCAGCATTTCGGAGTCCTGTTCATATATGGTTTCTTCTTTGCATTTGTGAGCTTTAACCTGAATTTATGGATGCAGTAGCTAACTATGTTTCCAGACAGTGGTTCAGGGTCCATGCAGTGATTTCCAATACAGAATCATGGCTGTATTTAATGCAGTGCCACCTGAAGACCCGAAGATCACAGCCAGTCAGTATTGATTTTGAACCTTGTCCTGTGCATAGAAATATTTCTTTGGTTTCTTTGAACCTTTTAATGATATGCAATAATGTACTTTTTTTTTTTTTTGGCTATTTTACTTGAAACATGATTCTTGAATTGTTACCCAGTGCAGAAACATGCACGTGAACACTTCTTTATAGAATGGTGAACCCATTTTTCATTTTCAACAATTCAAATGTTGTCTTTTTAATGTTTTCAATGAAATATAGGTTTTAAATGATTTGCACATTATGGCATTCTATCTCTTGTTATATTCTGCACAGCGTCTGAGCTTTTTTGGTATTGGGCTTTGTACATGTTGTGGGTTTATGTCATGAATGGACCTTTGTGGGGAGCAGAAAAACAAAAATGAAAGATGAAACAAGCCTTTTCTCAACATGGTAGAATGGGTGGTATGAAAAGAGGAACATTTTCGTTTGCGATGGGGAGAACTGATTTATCCATCAACACCTCAGCTGTTATCACACCACATATCAGTGAAAATGGCAGACTCGGAATAGCAACATGCAAGGCATCTAAAATAACCCTGTCTTGTAGAAATATTTCTGCAACTTAGCCAGCATGTTCATAGTAGAGGGGAAATTTTAAATGGTTAACAATAGATAATGTTTCTGAAAATATTTCTGGGTACTAAAAATAATTAGTACATTTATATTTAATAAAAATATATTGGTTGTTTTTGATTTCTATGAGATCCCTACAGTTATAGTAATATTTTTACTTGCAACAAGTTTTGATAGGAATCAAATGGGTATTGAAGTGCAAAGTATAAATTTGTCCAACCTGTAACTTATTCATTTCCCTGTGTTATACACTGAACAATCACTGGATTAACAACACATGGCTTGTATCTGTCAAGGCCACCACAAACAGGTATGATTTGGGTGGTGGATCATTCTCAGTGCTGCAGTGACACTGATGTGGTGGTGGTGTGTTAGTGTGTATTGAGCTGGTACGAGTGGATCAGACACAGCAGTGCTGCTGGAGTTTTTAAACACTGTGCCCAGTCACTTTCCCCTCTGTTAGACACTCCTAACTCATTGGCCCACCTTGTAGATGTAAAGTCAGAGACAGTAGCTCGTCTGTTGCTGCACATTTTCTGTTTGTCCTCCTCCAGTCCTTCATCAGTGGACACAGGATGCTGTTGGCTGGATGTTTTTACTTGGTGGACATTTTTTTTTTAATTGAAATAATAAACGTTGCCTTTAAAAAGCAATATATCCTCTTCTGTGGCAGTACCAACCTCTGCTCTTTTGAGAAAACAGTGTAGCATATTCTGTGAGGATTGTTTGACATTTAGCCACAGAAACATAAGTGAATTAAGTTTAACATTATGGTTAATTAAATTAGTACGTTTGGAGGATTAACTTTGGATCAAAAACCTCAATCCAAATCATCCCAGAGGCATGGAATATTGCTCCATCAATTCAGAGAACATAATTCCATTGCTCCCACAGGTCATAGTCCAATGTTGTGGGGCCATACTTGGAATTGGGAATTGTGAACTTGAGCATATGTGCAGCTGCATGTTAATAATACAAACTGTAGGCCTAGTAAGTAAGTAAATCTGCACATTAAAGTAGATGCATGCCCAAACATCTGGCCATATATTATAAATGGATAGGAAAACATTTGTTAATGACAAAAAAATAAAAAGCCTAGAAGACTTCCAAAAAATATCAGTTTTCTATGGGAAGGGAATGGTGAATGTGTGATGCCCTGTTAAAAGTACAGTGTTCAGAATTTATGTAATTTGAAGCATACCTTATCCTTGATTTCAATTAACGCCCCAGCGTCCAACAGCCTCTTCACAATCTCTACGTTACCTTGTGAACAAGCTCTGTGTAGAGCTGTACAGTTGAACTGGAGAGGGAGAGAGAGAGATTGATTTTCATCTCTGTGCGTATCTCAGTCTAGTTGAGCTGTTGGAATGTCAAGAAGTGGCTCAGTTTTAGCGCTCACATTATCACAGGCATTTGGGTCTGCTCCCCTGGCCAGATAACTCTCAATCATCTGCAATTTGTTGTCCACAGCTGCCTTCAGAAAGCCATCTTCATCAACAAAATCACACTGTGGGAATAATCCATGCAAGAACATACACAGAATGCCCTTTCATTTATATTCTGTAACAGCTTTATCCAATTCAGGTTGAATTACAGTGTATCCAAATTAGAATTAAATAAAACCTTTTAAATGACATTTTTAACATGTTTTCTGTTGAGTGTACAGCTAGCATAAAATATAGCATGGCTGTTTCTGGGAATTGAACCTTCTCTTGCTGTGTGGAGGGCAGCAATATTATTATGGAAGACTGGTTGTCGGAAGTTCCTGCTCACTTGCCTTGAGACCAGTATCTGCCCTCCATTCCCAATTTCTGTTACACTCCAAATATTCACACCACATCTGTGGCCCCTGTCGTCACCATGCAGCAGCTCCTGGATATTTGATGGGACTGATTCAGCACAGACCTTTATTTAAAAACCTCCATTATTTATACATACCCCAAGGCTGCTTCTACCTGCGGTTCTAAATGAAAACTCTGTTGTTTAGAATCTGTTTGACCAGAGAATGGGTCCTTCTTGTGAGTCTTCCTTCCAAGGTTTTCTCCTCCAGCTTCAAAAAAGGAGTTCCTTGCCACTGTCACCTTTGGCTTGCTCACCTGGTGTTATTAACTTTAATTTTGTTTTAATTCTCTTTCTGTAAAGCTATTTTATGACATCAGCAGGTTGTAAAAAAGCCATATACCAATAACTATGACTATAAAAAACTCAGCAAGTAAACAGGAACCCTGCACTGAAATCTGCTGAGAAATGCTCTATATTCATTGATTTTCATTAGAGGATATCTCCAAAAAGCCATATGACTGTAAATTTATATAGACACCATACTGACGACACATCCCATTTTATATGGACTATTTTATTGTGAACATATACATCAGTCAGCCAAAACATTAACATCACTTATTTGTTTCTATACTCACTGTCCATTTTATCAGCTCTTTTTACTATTTGGGAGCATGTTGTGTTTCTACAATTACAGTATGTAGGAATGTAGTCAGTCTTTTGCTTTGTATACATTTCACCCTCTTTTTTAATATTCATTACTCCCGCAGCACCCCATTTGTTTTCAGACACTAAGGGCTTTAAAAACTCCAGTAGCACTGTGTTAATCCACACATACTAGCACACCTCCATGCCAGTGCCACTGCATTGCTGATAATCATACACCACAAAAATAATGCCTGTAATTCTGTAGAGGTCCTAACTGTTGAAAGAACGATGAAACAAGGCTTTAAAAAGTATGCAGAACAGTAGGTGGACTACAGTCTAATTGTAGAACTAAAAAGTGCACCTGTATGGTGAGTGGAGCGGATAAAATGGAAAATCAGTATAGTAACAAAGAGGTGACTTTAAACTTATGATGGATTTTATGCACATAATAACCATGAAAAATTCAGTTTTACCACTGTCTGTGGAGCTGGAGGTGTTTTTAGTTCAGATGTCCGCCTGGCTTTCTTCCTCTGTCGAAGTTCTAAAATCTTCTGAAGGTCGTCAATAAGTTTTTGCTGGAGTTGGTTGGTACTGTTAACTTTGCTAGTCTGCAAAATCAACCAAATGTAATTTAAGAGTAGATCCTTATTTATATGGATTTAATTTTCTTAGCTTTAAGTAAATACTCCTTGTGACTAATGTGTATTTTGCTTTACCTCATTGAGTTCATCGTCACTGTCGATTCCCAACTCAACGTGTGTCTCTTGATTGATGGATGTTTTATGTGTGAAAATGTCCCTTTTTTCAGTGACCCCACACTCCTTGCCCTTGACCTAACAAGAAAGACATGCGCATTGGTTAAACTGAATAGGTATCATTTTTATT
The DNA here is from genome assembly GCF_029633855.1 of Hoplias malabaricus. NCBI lineage: Eukaryota > Metazoa > Chordata > Actinopteri > Characiformes > Erythrinidae > Hoplias > Hoplias malabaricus. The sequence goes on along the minus strand of NC_089802.1, from coordinate 20,741,060 downwards.
TTAAACACAGGAATTCTCTAGGTGGCATTATACACTCATGAAGGCTTAAGTCAGGTCATGAATGTAGGATCCAAGCTGAAATAATACTGTTTATTTACACTTTGTAAATGACTTGTTGTTTTTTAAAGGAATTAAACATGTCGTTCATGCTTGTAATCAAAAAACATTCATTGATTGTCTGTAACCACTTATCCAATTAAGGGTCGCAGTGGGTCCGAAGCCTACCTGGAATCACTGGGTGCAAGGTGGGAATACACCCAGGAGGTGTGTGCCAGTCTTTCGCAAGGTAACACACACTCACACCTAGTGACATTTTTGAGCTAATCAAAAAACAGATTTTTAAAATTCATGACGTTTCCTCACCATTTTCTAGCTCTCTAGTCTGTTTGTACACTGAAAAACAGTCTAATATTTGTATAAAACCCTAGTGTCGGTACAAGAGTAAAAAAACAAAGTGGCTTGGTCAGTCAAGCTAGGCTTCCTCTATCTCTAAAGAGGCCTCAAAATGCTGAAAATCATGAAAATAGATGAGGATATTGCTATATTCCTGGTCCAGATTTGGGCAATTTTGACTTATTTTTGCTGTTAAAGATTATTTATGTAGGAACCCACTCTAAATTCAGGAGAGTGTTAACTGCATGAAAGTAAACACAGACCAAAACTACACAACTTGAGTTACAAATGAGCTTCTGTGGTAATTCAAACAGTAAATAAAAACTTACAGACAAGTTCAATTTCAGTAATATACAAACATACTATTCCACTTTAAAAGAAGTGGAGATTCTGAATGTATACAAACCATGAAAAATTTTAGACGTTGCCTTTAATTACAGTGATACCCCCACCCCCACTCCACCCCACCCCAAATTATCTGCAATAGTTAAACATTAAGATGTAGAAAATGTAATTCAGAGAGGTTTGATTTGAAATCGGTCATTGTAGAGAAACACACAGATTCAGATATTGTCACCATGGTGATATAACCCAGCAAGAGGGTGGCTTATGGGGATTTAGCCCCAGAGGATTTGGCAAAAGACCCCCAAAACTTTTTCAGATACTAAAATTAAAAAACAAAAAAATAATAAAAAATCTCTAATTTGACTGGCAAAATCAATATATGAAAATTGAGGGCCAAAAAGGGGTCTCTAAAGTACCCTCTAGAGTGGCAAAAACAAGACCAAGTGCCTTATTGGCTGCACTTCACATGGCAAAAAAATAACTGATTGCCCTTTTGGATGCCATTTCTTGCAATAAATTATGATGTCCCCTCTAGAACAAGAGATTTTGACAATGTGTCTTAAGAAGTGCCATGGTTTCCTTTAAATAGAGAAGTGTACATTATTAAGTGTCTTGTATTGTGACCCTCCGTGACAGTGGCCTTTCCAGGTGAGAATATGGCATGCTAAGGGTGTATCTATATTTGACAGAATATGGGTATGTTTCCTAATGGAAGCTACATCAGTGAAAATTTTATATAGTGGCCCCAACACTATAGGTGGGTTAAATTCGACTTCCTCATTGTAATTAAAAAACTTGTGAAGTGCCCTCTTAGATGCCCTTCCAGGTCAGAAAACATGAAGCAGTGCCTTTGTAGGCTTTCCCAAGTTGGTTCCATAACAACAGTCTATGGGTCCAGTGAAATACATTTTTTATTTATGTTTTATGAACCGATATATCATACAATATTATAATATATGATAATATATAAACATAGCTTTAGGGGAATGTAGAAATGTTGATAAAAGTTACCCTGATCATGTCAGTCCACAATTGTATTGGGAGAGGTTTTGGACCAACAGGTTTTGGAAACATGCTTTTCTAGTTTTTCAATGCACCCTTTAGGTTAGATTATGCTTGGTTAATTGTATTTAGGTTACCTGCATAGATTAGATTACGTTACATTAATTGTACAATTGTTTTAAAAATAACCAAAGAATTCTCATTACCATTGTTCCATTCTATAAATATTTTAAACACATGAAAAATGTGTTAAACACGTATCGATAATAGATTTCTTGGTGTTCGGGAAATAAACTTTTCAATAGTTTCAATCAAATTTCCTAATAAAATAATGTTACATTAAAATAATACAACGATGAAAACTATTTTATAGCTTTTGACGCGCTAGTGGGGCCCCCTGTTGTGCACTAGGTGCCCTTTTTATTTTTATTTATTGTTTTTTACTTGTTGTAATTATTAACGCAAAATTTAAAAACAATAGTTGACGTATTTTTGGCTGTTGCTGCCAGAGTTCTGACAAAGGTTCAAGTTAAACAGTCAGCTACATCGACCACTGGTGAACAGCAGAGAGATGTTTCAGGTGATGAGTCCACACCAATAAGTGGGTGAACTGGTAGCTAGATGTAGTGCTAGTAAACAAATGTTAGCCGCGATTAGCTCGCTGACTAAAGTCAGAACCGTTGAGATCTTGTTAGTTTTACTAAGTGCTTAAACATTAGACGTAGAACTGGGGCTAGTAGTATTTGTGTATGACTGCCAAAGCGACCTAAAAGTTTTATTCAGACTCATTAAAATAGGAGAAATGCTTTTGTGCCTCTTATGTTATATCAAAAAGTAAGTAACAGTGAATAACTTTTCACAGATGTAAAGTTATTTAAATTTTAAATGTAATAAATTTGGCAATAAGGAAAATATAGCAAAATTACAGTGCTAATGTTATATAAACTTTAGCGATAAATGACAGAAATTAGAACTAAAATGTAAATAATCATAATTTTTATAATTAATTTATTGTTAATTGTTAACTTTTTATAATTAACTAATTGTTGCACTGCATTGTTGAAAAAGAGTTCATGTCAATGCTGTAAATGGACAGATAAATCTTCAGAGGTAAGCATGGTTCTGGACATCTGGACTAAGCCTGGGATGTTTAAAATGTTTGGCTCCACCCATGATATATAGCAAGAGTTTCAATATATGCAGTGTCCAAGCTAAGTCTCCAAACTGGCAAGTGAACCGACAGATGCCTTTTTGTGTTTTTATAACATTTGGTAATGGTAAAAACAGTACCTGTACTGTGCAAAAGTTTTAGGCACCTGAGAAAAATATATTATTTATTGAGTTGAGAAAACTATTTAAAATGTATTTTCACAAAAATAAACAAATTAAATCCTAATATTATAAAAGCAGATAACATTATTACATTACATAGTGATATTCTGTTGATGAATGTGTTGGTAACCCCTTCCAAATCTCTCCTTGTGGCAATGGCGTATTATTTGAGGATATCATACCTTTTACCAGTTAATAAATACTTTATGTTAAATCATATGTGCTGCTGACTTATCAATTCCAGAAAATCAAATCAAGGAGAAAATCTGACAACAAACTTTGTTCTTCACACTAGCACACTAGCTAACAACATGTTTACTATTTTAGAAAACTTTTACAGTTTTATGTTTTTGTATTTATTGTGATTGTATATAATTTTATACAAGCACCACTCTTATTTTAAAGAATAATATGCTTAGGTGTCTAAGACTTTGCACTGTACTTTATATAAAAACATGTTTTAAAAATTGAATTTTCTTATAACAATCTCCTTGTAAATTTCCATGAATGTATTTTAAAAATGAATAAATACCTGAAAAAAGACCTAAACCTTATATATATAACCATCTTAAAATAATTTGTCCAGCATCAGGAAACATATTCCTAACCCTTTTGCATAATCATTAACATGTCTGGTTCCCATCACCATCACTGTGAATGATTCTGAATATGAACATTTATTTAGAGCTGAGTATTTCAAATCAAACAACTCTGAATGACAACAATTACATGCAGTTTTAAAAACATTTACTCCTTAAGTCTCTTAAAGAAATGATCAACACCAATTATTCAAGAAACGAGGAAAAAAGTAAACACCTAATATTCCTCATATATTACTTGGATAACTTAATCCATTGCTGAGGGCTATCCAATAAAAATGTCATGTTATTTCCTATTGGACAGACTTTAGATAGAATGGACTTATATTATCTGGTTTAATAAATGAACACTCCTCACAAACAAATCATCTAATTCAAAGGAGAACACAAAAACATTACAGAAGTAGTATGCTGGACATAGAAGCAGTATGTCCAGAACATGTAAAAGAAGATTTGCAATGAAAAAACACTATTCCTGGTTTACCTACCAGCTCTTGAACCCGTAGCACTCCCATGTATAAATTGTAATGTCAATTCAAGTCCAGCAAAGTCACTGCCTGATGACTACTCTTGTATGAAAAGTTAAGCAGAACCCTAGACCAGCACCTCTTATACCTTGGGATGACGTCAAGTCCTGCTTGCCCTCCCCATTTTGCTTAAGGTGTTCTACCTCTGACATGGACTCTTGATTGTATGTCAATCACATACTAAAAGGTATGGATGTTAAAAAAAGAAAGAAAAGAAAAGTCTTTCAAGATGGCTCAAGCTTAAATCACCACTCAGTCACAGGAATTCAGGTGAAACACGAGTGGGACTCTGCTTATACACCAAAGGAATCTCAGCAAGCAATGATCATACGTCTGCTCATGCTTCCTGGCACCAGCTGACAGGCCAAAGTCATTCTCATCTGTATATTACTAAAAGCATGTACATGTATTAATTTTAGTGTAGAAAATATCTATAGAAACCAACATAGAAGCATGTATTGGTAGAAATCATCAAAATAAATAAATAGAAAAGAACAGACCACTAGAAAGTCATTACAAAACAATAGAAAATAGTGAATCTGTAAAAATCACCATCAGAATTCCAAAGAATTAACAGTGGACGTAGAAAAAAACAACAGAAAAGAGAGGATTAGAGGAAATGTTTGTGAGAAGAAAATAGAAAATTTAGAACAGCAGAAATCATAAACAGAAAACAACAGGAAGCATGGAACAGTAATGGGTCAACAGAAAAGTAAATCAGAATAAAAATAATGCTGTACTGGTAGGGCTGGACAATAATTCACTATCAATATTTAGCACTATATAAAATGTTTCAATAACATTGATACAGTATTCAAACCCATCTTCAATATTTCAGTATACTTTATTTACAGCATCTGTCATAAACTGACATTCATTACAGGCTGCTGCTATTAGTTATTTGAACTACAGTTTAAATTTAGTTTAAAAATATTAATACTGACAAATCCAAGAGATTTATGTTTGATGGTGATTTCATGTTTCTTGTTTGTTCATGTTAGTTTTTCTTTTTCGTTGTTCATATCGATATCGGTGATATATAGTTTTGACCAAAATTAAGATATATAATATGATATAAATGTTGGACATATTTTACAGCTCTATGTACTAGTGAAGATTAAAATTAAGTTACTATTAACATAATACTAAGGATTTATCACAATGAGTATAATGGAAATTTATTTTGTCATCATTTATAAGCCGGTCTTCAAAGCCACCTTGGTTTTCCTCCATATTAACTGTTTTGTTTTCATCTTTCTGCTTGTTTTTATCTTCTCTGGTTTCTGGCCACATGTTGCTACCACAGGCACCAGTAAAGGTTACTACCTGTGACTATTTGTGACTGAGTCAGGAGTGAATTATGTTCGGAGTAAACAGGTCATGAGGGCACTCTGCATGTAGGACTGTACTGGAGCCTGTAAATCATAAAATGGTGAGCCCTCCAGTCATTCAAGTCACCCAATGAAATGATAAATAGCTTGAACAAATGCTGAGGCATTGCTGAGGCATTTGTTGACTAGATGACATCTTTTCCTTTAGTGCTGTGTGTGGTAGAAGAGAGCGTTCTAAACAGAACAGGATCTCACCACCAACTTGGAGTGGACTGCAGCTGCAGCATCATAAAGCCAAGAGTGTAGTTGTCACACAGACACACATACAGTGGTGTGCAAAAGTTTGGTTCAATGATCAGTGAACTATAATATGGAAATACATCCATTGGTTCTATTAATTCCCTGACTGACATATAAATAGGCCATAGGTGTTGCACAGGCCACATTTTATATTTTAATTGTTTCAAAATATAAATTTAGCAAACATGCAATAATCAAAAGAATGTGCAGAAATGTGTTAACCAAATCTAATAGAGTAAATTCTCCCTAACCTTTACACACGCATAGACTAACCCGAATGTAACAATGGTTCTTCCCTAACGATAGGCCTAAGCTTGATTATAACAACAGATACCTTTTAATTCAGCTCCAACCAATAATAACAAACTCACTTTCTCCTCACATTCTCACTGATCAGGCTTCTGCTTACAGTGTTGAAGTGTAGAAACAGAATAGAGAAATAGAATAGTGAATAGAGAAAACCTTTATTTATTCTCTCTCGTTCAGCTGCAATGAATTTGTTCCCATCCATGAATTTTGCAGGAATTATTTTTTAAAAACATTTAATAATGTTTATATATATAATAATAATTATATAATATAATTACAATGATAAATTATAATATATAAATAATTTTAATATAGTACAGAAATTTGTCTATGTACAAAATCACCAGAATACAATAGTAAAGAATAGGCCAGTAGAGAAGGTACAGCACTGTGCAAAAGTTTTAAGCACTTGAGAAAATAAAGATTTACAGTACTATTTATCTGAGCTAAAAAAAAGTCCTATATATATATATATATACCCCCACACGCACACAGAAGAAATATTAAAAAAAGTATATAATAATAATAAACTTCGACTGGCCAGAACAGTGATATTTAGCAAACTTTGAAATAATCCAAATTTTTAATAATTAGTCATTTTAGGTGCCTAATATTTTTGAACAGTAAATACAAAGGAAAAGACAAATACAAATTGTCAGTAAAAACCGATAGAAAAGAAGGAACCCATAAGAATGGTCAATAGAAACTGGGTCAGTGGAAAATCCTCCAAAGAAAGTTAAAATAATGACATACTTGACAAAAACAATAATCTTCAATATTGTTGAACTAATACTTGTTTTTTTTATAGATAGTCTAAATTCTTACATTCTACATATAATTCCTGCACATCTACTACATTTTATCCTCAAACTGCTGCTTAAAAACATCTCCACACACTGCTAATATCTGAGTCAACTCTTCAGTGATTCAGCAGCAGGAGCACACTTGCAGGTATTGATTAACATCTGTAATTATTCAAACAATTTGGCACCAGTACAAGCAAGACTCAATATCCATTTTGCTGCAGCCTTTCCATCAATGATGAGTTATAAATGGTCCCTAAACATTTTTATGCCCACTGAAGTCATATATTTTAACCTAAGTTGCTTAGTTAGTATAAATTTTTCATTTTTCAGCTGTTTTAGCTCATATTTTATATATCTGTAACATGCTGTATCATACAAATTATCCAGACCAGCAGGTAGACAGAAAGAGGACACTAAGCAATTAACTAATCCACAATTTATTATCAAGTAATAACAAAACAATAAAACAAGAACTAGCATTATTTTATAATTTTACAAAATCCTAAAAAGGTGAGTTAATGCTAGTTCTTATTTCTTATCCTTATGTAATGGTTAACTATGGCATTACTAACCATTTAGTAAGACTTATTACTGTCTTAGTTGTCATGAATTATGTACCCTTTTTGTAAAGTGTTACCCCTGTTGCTCTACTTATGTAAACATGTGAGGATCACAGTCTGAGTTTGTTCAGTAAAATCTACTCCTTTACTTTTTATACAGTTTTATAGGAGTTTTCTGACCAGCTGCTTTCCTATTTATTCTATTCTATTTATTGTTCATTATTTCCTAGGAATCCTCATTTTAAGAAGGTAACTTTGCTTTTATTAATGTACATGTTGAGGAGTTGGTGTGTTCTCCCCGTGTCTGCGTGGGTTTCCTCCGGGTGCTCCGGTTTCCTCCCACAGTCCAAAAACACACGTTGGTAGGTGGATTGGCAACTCAAAAGTGTCCATAGGTGTGAATGTGTGTGTGTCTGTGTTGCCCTGTGAAGGACTGGTGCCCCCTCCAGGGTGTATTCCCGCCTTGCGCCCAATGATTCCAGGTAGGCTCTGGACCCACCGCGACCCTGAATTGGATAAGCGGTTACAGATAATGAATGAATGTACATGTTTAGGCTCAGAGGTAGGACAGAGATTTAGGGCCATGGCATTGAAAAAAATAAAAACATAAATAAGATTCTGAGAATAAAGTCAGAATTCTGAGAATAATCTCAGAGTATTTCTGAGAAAAATCTCTGAATAATTGAGTAAAAAAGGTCCGTATAATTCCGAGAATATAGTCAGAATATTTCAAGAAACACTGTTTGGGTTATTATTTATTATAATATGTAGACAGACAGACTGTGCGCCATAGGGTGAGTTCTGAAAGAAGCAGTCAGTGAAGTGAAGAAAATTATTTATTAAATGCATCCACACGACATGACGACCCCATCAGTGCAACCCCTGACTGCGATGCATAAGGCTTTAGTTTATTGTACAGTCCATGAGCCGTAACACAATGAAGCCTCATGGGCATGTTGGAGTTCCACTCGCTCTGGATCCATCATCTTCGTGATCATAAATTATCCTGTGAAACTACATGCCCTGTTATGAATGAACTGGTTCTTGCACCGATTCAGGGTATAAATACTAATCACAATCAGTCCTGATGTGGAAGAGAACTGAGTGTTTATTCCTGAAATCTATACCATAATGACTTAAGAAACACACACCATTCCACAATTACACTGTGTGTCTGCCCCAATAATACGTACAGCAAAATATTCCGAGATTATTCTCAGAATTCGGACTTTATTCTCTGAATCTTTTTTCTTTTTATCTTTCAGTGCCGTGGCACTAAAACTCCATCTTATAGAGGAGAATGCTAAGAGCTCGGCTCCATCACCCTGCCATACTCTTTGACTGGGTTCACCTCCAAGAGGCCATACACTCAGAAGAGCAGAGAATTATTGTACTAAAGGTCATAACTGTGCCAAAGTATCAAATGTCAGCGTAGAGCATTTAATGTCCTTGATTCCTAAAATATCTCAGTCTTGTAAAAGTCAGTCTGTAACACTACATGTGTTCGGAAATAACTGCCTGCATTTCATGAGAATCTTAGTAATGTGATACTAATGTTTATTCAAATAAATATTTTTAAGTTACACCCTTTATTATTAATTGATCATTCATTTTGTGTTTAATTTCATTCTGTCATATTAGTTCAGCACCAGGATTATTTGAGGTACTTTAGCTAAGTATGTACCATCACAGTGCTATAGGGAACTTAATGAGCCTGAAGAGTAAGTGAAAAAATGTTTAAAATCTCTCCAGAATTCATTTTCCTTTGTGTTTCTATGAAACCCTGAGAGATAATAAAAAATAAATATCTGCTGCCATTGTTATCCATTTAAAAATATTTTGATACCCTTCAGGCTCACCTCACTGATAGAAAAAATGTTTAGGAAGAAAAAAATTGTACAAATATTGGTAGAATAATTTTTTTTTCAACTGTTTTAGTGTGTACATCAGGCAAAAAATAAAACTTAGGCTCAGGAACATACTTTCATCTTTTATTTTAATCATGCATTTCAGGGTTCTCTAGGAACTACTACTATACGACAAAGAAACTACTTTATTCAGCTTGGTTTTTGTTGGGATGCTTTGCTGAAGTTCTTTGTAACAACCATCCATACATCCATCCATCCATTCGTTTCTGTAATCTCTTCATCTGATTCAGGGTTACAGTGGGTCCAGAGGTTACCCAGAATCATCGGGCTAAAAGCACTGGATGGGCATCACACACTCACACACTTATGGACACTGTGGAGTAGCCAATCCACCTATCCTCATGTGTTTTCGGAATGAGGAAGGAAAATGGAGCACCAGAAGAAACCCACACAAACATAGGAGAACACACCAAACTCCTCACAAACATGTGACCCGAGGCTTAACCAGGACACTGGAGGTTTGTGGCTGTGATACTACTGGCAGTGCCCCCATGCTGCCCCTGAAGTAACCATACTGTTGCCCATGCATAGTTCTAACCACTTGTTGCTGTGCTTTTGTATTTTGTTCTTGTATGACTATATCTGAAGGTGTTAGTAGTGGCTGACACAGCATAGTCTGTTACAATCCACCCTCCACATGGCAGATTAATATTCAGATCCCTGCTTTGGCAGGAACATCACAATATACCAATAAGAATCATAGCCAGGGTGTACTTTGCATGTTGGATGCAGTAGGCAGGTAAACAAAGAACTGGAAACAAAGAAGTTTATTCACTAATCAGAGTAATGGGTCAGAAATGCATGTGGTGTGCAGTGATGCGTCTTGGTGTGCTTGGATTTTTCAGTGTGTGAAAACAAACTAAGCAAAGGGGAAAACGCTTCAAGAATATAAGCTTCTTAACTGATTTGGACCAGAACAAACGAACTACAGGTGTAAAAACGCCCTTAGTGAACAATAATGTACCTTTAATGCACATTTTTTCTGAGAGTGTGGAAGAATCCTTTTCATCACATTTGCTTTTAAAGGAACACTAGGTAAGATTTCTGCTCTTGGTTTCCCCTACAGTTGCTGAGTGTAATTCATATTTACAGCACCGTCTTGTAATAAAGAATGCACGGAGGGAGGGGCTGGTTTTCATACCCTCCTCTAAAAGTTCCACAGTGCAATTTCTGCAATGCTGCGCCTAGAGTAGCAACAATAGAGGCTCTGTTCTCCATATTCTGTGTCAGTGGGGTATCACATTGATTTTGAAGCTCTAACTTTGTGATTAAAAATACTACTTAGAGTTCCTTTAAGAATGTATGTTAATGACTTAGTATAGGTTTTCAGCAATTAAAATGCATTAAGCATATAACCTGTGAGATGTGCCTTGCGTGGCTGTTTGGAACACAACACACAATCAGTCTGATATGTATTTGAATGTACCACAAGGCTTAGTCCACTGAAATCCCTGTTTTTATTCAGCATGAAACCTGACCATATGTGTTGGCTCTTTACTGCATGGAGTTCAAGGAGCAAATATTATAGTGACACATAGAGGCTTGGATTATGTACAAAATCCAATTTAAACATTGCCATCAACGTGCCAGAGACCTACTCTACCTAGTTCATTCACAGAGTGTAAATAAATTTGACACTTTATCTCATGTGAGTTGCCCACAACAAATATAAATGTGAGTATTTTGTATTTTTTGTGTTAAAAATGGCTTATGCTGATAGATATATTGAGTGGTCATGTGAGTGAATAGCAGTATGTGAGTGATGCTGAGCTTTTAGTGCTACTGCTGTGAGGAGCTAAATGCAGATGATCAGAGGTCAAGGTGCTGTGCATGTGGATCATTTCTAGGCAGCTGAGGATCTCTTTCATTACAAGCGTGTGAGTTGATGTCACTCTTAGCTGGTATGCAGCACATTTCCAGCCCCTGCTGTGAGGGTACAGTGAGGTGTTACCTTACTGATTTACCTTCTGAAGATGCTCAAAGCTGTCGCCACACTGAGACACTACAGCATGCCTTTCTCCATTTTAATAAGCCGTATGAAATTTAAACTCAGTGCTGACATATGTTATGAAGGTAAAAGAACACTGGCTTTTAGCAGGTTTTCATCTAAACTTTCAACACACAATCAGTGCTGTGCATACACTGCTCTATTTAGGAAATCCAACAGTTACAAGGGAGGTTTACTGGAGTTAATTCTACTAATAAATATACTCATTTATATAACAAAAATTGTGTTCATATTTTCAGATATTTCACTTTTTTCACTTCACAGAATTACTTAAATGTTAGTTTCAGACAGATTATTAATGCTGTTTTGTCTCTTTCCAAAGAGAAATATCGTCAAAATAGTAACTTTTTAGGAGAAGGGAACAGCCTTCTTAATTTTCAGTGGAAGTCAATATAAAATAATTTATTTCAAGTAATTTTGGGGCATTAATGTTGGTCCAGTCATTATGAAATTTGTAATAAAATCAGATTTACTTTACCAATAATATAAAAAAATACCAAAAAAGTAATTGTATGTCTATAAAGAAAGCAAATTATTAAAAAACGTTCAATTAAAAGCAAACAAACAAATAAAAAAAAACAATGAAATCTCCAATTAAATGAGTTTTGCATAAAAAAAGAAGTGTGACAATCCAACTTCTTAAAAGAACTGTGGCAGATTCTCCAAGACAGTTAGTTAAACTACCATCTAATTTCTTAATAAATCTGTATAAACTGTACCTAGGACTAATATAAAAAAAAGCAATTTATGGGTGTCACATATAATATTATGTTCTTTTGTTTATTAATGTTCAATGCACATTGTTGTCTTTTTCTTTCAAGTAATAAACAAGTGAATTCCATTAGTTTTGAAGTCATCTTTACTTTCCAACATTTTTTGCATGTGCTGTGTGTGTGTGTGTGTGTGTGTGTGTGTGTGTGTGTGTGTAAACTCACCTTCGTAAAATCCAGCTCATTGTATTCACCAGAAAGTAAATGGAAGTTATAGTGCTCCATCTGTGTCCAACCTAAAACAACAACACAGTATTTACTTATATATGCTCAGCTACAAGCCTCATACAGAAACATATAGAAGTGGGTCATAACTGCATACATTTTTTAAATGTACTTAAACTATTTACATATTATTTAAATACATTTACTTCTACTAAGGTAGTCATTGTTTAAATCCACTTGCCCAGTGTTTCTACTGAAATAAATGGTATTAAGACATACATTTTTAAAGGTCGATTCTACACATCTTGGAAAGCTTTCCATTAGATTCTGGAACATTTCTGTGAGGATTTGATTGTATTCAGCTTCATAAGGTATTCTTGGATGATTAGTTCTGTATCACAAATGCTATTTCAAGTCATCCCAAAGGTACTGGATGGTGCTACAACACAGTTCCACCTTTTCACAGCCCAATGCTGAGGAGATTTTTACCTCTCTAGCCTATACATGGTCCTGGGCACCATTTGTGTTAGTACTGGGTGCACCATAAAGTAGGAAAACCACTCATTAATAGAGCTGTGTTTTGGAATTACAGTGCATTTGTGAGTAAGCTACTTCTGTTTTTCTCAATTACAACTTTTGTACATTGCACATGTACAATGATTCCTTCTTGGGTTAAATTTCATTATGTTGCATTGATGAGAGTTTTTTTTAATGTTCTTTTGTTTTATTTTAACCTGTATTTAACTAGGGCGGCACGGTGGCACAGCAGGTAGCCCCCTGGCGCCCCCTCCAGGGTGTATTCCCGCCTTGCGCCCAATGATTCCAGGTAGGCTCTGGACCCACCGTGACCCTGAACTGGATAAGTGGTTACAGATAATGGATGTATGTATTTAGCTAAGCAAGTCATTAAGAACAGCTTCTTGAAAGTGACAGTCATATAATGAGTTATATAAAACATCAAAGAACTTTTGACTTTGGTTTTTACTATTAGTTTAAACTTACACTGTCAAAATCATTGTGATGCGTCACAGACCTATAAAAGAGAAATTAGAGCCTCTGTCCTTGCTACACCGGTCTCAGCACTTCAGAAAGTGCATTATGTAACATTTGGAGGTGGATAGGTAACCACCCCATCCCTGCCTCTCCACCTTGATTTCAGAACAGTGCTGGAAAAGTGAATTACACTCTCCATCTGTAAGGTGAGCCCAATACTGAAAACATCAAATATTGCTTTAATAAAAATGCAAAACATAGTCAATAACCATTTTTGTAAACTGTTTGCTACTTTTGGTGGTAAGAATGACTACTACTAAGTAGTTTTTGGAGCTGTAATTCTACTGGAGTTATTTTTTTGCGGAGCTACTTATTTATTTCAATATTTATTTTTGACTAACCCATGTAACAGTACTTTGACTTGAGAATGGGTTTCTCTGGAAATGAGAAGGAAGGGAAGGTGTGACTCTGTAAATGTGGTTTCCAGAAAAAGAAAGGCATTTCTTCTGTTTACGTATTTGATATGGAGTTTCATTCTTGGCAGTGGTGGAGATTTCTTTCCATTTCCTTCTGCTTTTTTTGTTCATAATGTAAATGTTTATGTGTTTATTCTGCTTGACAGTAAGATCCTCAGAGTCACCCCTGCATACAGAGTGAGTGTGGCTGGTGCAGAGAGGCACTGGTATGTGTGGTATGTTTATTAATGAGGAAACCGCTGAGAAAGACTGTGAGCTGACCCTTCACAACACCATTTTAATACAGCACAGGTGACAGCACTGATGTACCAGGACTGTGGGCAGAGTTTTGTACAGTAACAGTGCTTTTCCCAAAATGCTCACATCAGCAGGTTTTGTTGTTGTTGTTGTTATTGTGTGCTCACAAATGTATGCCATATGTATTTATTGAACACCCCCCCCCCAAACTTTTTTCAATTTTCACCTCTGCCACTACAATGAATGAAAGCAAAGGCCTACTTAAGAGGCTCATGAATAACAGCCCTCTATTAAGTGCTGGAACAAGACTCTATGTCTATTTTCCATTTCTGTTGTTTTCAATGTTTTCAAAAAAGGTTATAAATGTTGTTCTAAAATGTCACGATGAATGAATCAATACAAATATTCAAATAAAAAAAAACTGTTCAATTATTTCCCATTAATTGTAGACAGATAAAAGGGTTTGTTCTGGCATCAATGATAAGCTTTGAACAGCAGGAGATATAATACCCCCCCAGAACCCATGGTAGATCCGTATTAAAGGAAAACTAGCCAGGGGTATTTTTGCTCCTGGGCTCCCCCTTCGGTTGCAGAGTTTAATTCACGTTTACAACAATGTCCTAAAATTCAAATAACGTTTTGGAGGAGTGTAGGAAATAACCCCTTCCACCCTTGTTTTTCCTCTGCTCCAAAATGTACATAGCACAGTTTCTGCTGTGCTGAGCCCAGAGCAGTGACAGATCAGTCCCTATTACAGATGAATGAAACATCAAAATGAAGTTGTAATTTTAAAGTAAATATACTAGTATTATACCTAGTTTTGCTTTAATACACCTTGAAAATGTGTAACTATTTTTATTGTTATGACTGTGCTCTCCAGTGACTGAGTGAAAATGTGAGCAAGCGAGGATGTTAACATGCTCACTCACTCACATGCAGGCTTGCTAGCAAGTTTTTTTATTAAGGGTGTGAGTGAGTAAATAATGGAATGAGCGAACAAGCAAGCCAGTGACTGATTTATTGAGGTAGTGATTGGACAAGTGAGCATGCCAGAGAGCAGAGATAGCAAATTCAGGTCCAGAAGTTAAAAGGTTTCAGCTGTCCTTACAGCTCTAAGGTTTGAGATGCCTAAATAGAACCCAGGCCTTTGGAATGAAATCTTGGAGAGGATTTGTACTTTTAACTTTTGCCTCCTCTGCCAGCAAGTGATTTAACAGTTCATGACTACTTTGTTTTCACTGTCAAAGCCAAACCTTGTACCTCCAAAAATAATAATTTTACAGGAGAATAAAAATAAATAAGTGAAGTTAGTGCAACAATCATTTATTACAAGTCAGTAAGGACCATTTTACTGCTTCATTAATCATGGCATTTTTCAAGTGTAAATAGTGGATGTAAATATTGTAAATAGTAAATAGTGGTACTTTCAAATAATGTCATGAAGAAGACATTAATCCAGATGCTGCTTTCCTCCATAATGATGCTCTGCCAGGCCCGTAATGCAGAAAGTTTAGGTTCTTGTTGTGAGGATTTTTTTACAGATTGAGTGATGGATTTTTGGTGAATCTGAAAAAGGAAAATCTGTCCAGAATTAATTCTGCTGCCGCTGTGTACCATTATATCATCAATAAATAGTCTTAATTCGTATTTTGACTCTGATGGTCTTGTAATAGTAGAGATTGGATTTCTATCACTAGTCTATACATTTCTCTGTCCAATAATAGCCTTTTGAATTTTTCCAGGTGCCAGACAAGGTGACCAGGCTTGTTAAAGCATATTTTGAGGACATTCAGAGGAATCTGTTATGTCATGACAGCAGTTAGAAATAGGTATAATGGCTGGATGTACGACTTCACCATTAGCACTTACGATGGCGATGGAGGTAGTAATCAGGGCCTCTATGTGGGTCGTAAATGGGGAGAGGTTGCATGATGGTCCTCGGCTTCCCCCAATCAGGGTTTACATGTACCCTAATTGTAGAGTAGGGTGGGTCTGGGACACCAGGTTTCTGGATATTTCATGGGCTTAATTTAGCTAAACGTTTATGAGGGGAGGTGCCTACCTGATGACCCCCGTGAAGAGCTAGTGATACAGTGGGTGGTTTGGGTACTCATGTGATGGGCTCAATTAGTACCCATAGATGTTATGAGTAGCTGGTTGTTGATTGGATCATAAACGGCCACAGCAACCTTAGGGTGTAGTATTGGAACAATATAAATTGTGTGGCTGCCAATAGGAAGAGGGTGGGGTGGGCCCTATGTGAAGCTCTAATGGATTGGCATAGGATATTTTACATCTTATTTTGTGTATGACTATAATTACCTATTTTGTCTCCTTTTGTTATATAACCACAATTGTAAATGCATAAATCTTCATTCATACTGCTTTTATTGTTTTCATTTCATTGCTCTAATGTTAACCAGAGGAGCATTTGTGTTATGGTTCCTTTCAAGGTTTCTTCCTCAGGTTCTTGAGGGAGTATTTTTTTTGCCACTGTTACCTCAGTATCAAACACTTGTGGCTAGAACCCTGAATTCTTTAAAGCTGCTTTTGTCAATGGACTTAACATATTAAATTAATTTTAGATTATTTATGTTTGGTGACTCCTAATGTTAAAAGGTGCACGCGTGAGTAAGAACGTTATTTCATATCATGCTATTGGTATTAGCATATTACACACGGTGGCACTACAACACCATTTGTTGTTAGTTCAGCCATATTTCACATAGCACTTTTCCAGCAGCGAGGAAATAAAATGGTTCCAGTTCATGAACTAAATTTGGAACCATTCGACATGTTTCCACCGACATAAACTAGTTTGCGAACCAGAAAAAAATGATTTCAGCGTGAACCGTGGCTTCGTTTGTGGGCATGTTCAGGTTCAGTAACTCAAGAAAGAACTCAGAGCCTCACACACAGCGTTATTGCCCAGTGGAGCTGGACGGGGTCATTTACATAGTTTTATATAAATAAATAATAGGAAATAAAACGGGAACATGCTCCGTTTGTGTGTGTTTCTGGATTTGGGCTTATGTTACGTTGCGTTACGTTGTTTGCAAGCTCAGCACACTCTACAACATTTACACACATATCTCACAGAGAAAGGAAGACTGCTGAATTTGTCTTATTTCATTTTGAGTGTTCGCAAAATGTTCTTGGTCTTCTTTGATGTTTGGTGGTAGATCATCTAGTGTTTATTTTTAAATAAAATGTAAAAGAAAATCACTGATGCCAGTGTTATTTATTATGTACAAAACTTCCTCCTTTTTTCATTTCTGCATTTATTAGTCCTGCCCTCCATATTTTCTGTAAAACACAATCACATAATAAAGATTGCATGTTAACAAAGACATTGGTATGAAACACCAAAGCTTGTTATAAAGAAGAGGGGACATGCTTTAGAGCAGAAGCAGTAATTTGCTCCTTTTATTTCTTTTTCTGCTTGCATTCCTTCCATTGTGGGGTACATGCTCTCTACACTGACTTTAAGAATCACCCTGTGAGTTCATGAAGATTTCTAGTGAATTGTAGCTTATGGTAAATCTTGAGCTTGCCCTTTCTTCTCTTCACTTTATGTACTTTGACCCAAGTGTGCTGGACCTTCTTAATAAGTTTTGCTTTAAGAGAGAATGTTTCTTTTTGTTCATCTACTTCTTTTCTGTGGCACACCAAGCCGTTTACTTTTATTAAACTCACCCATGCGGTTATTCATTCCTTTTCATGTAGCCTGCATGACCTTGTTATGGTCTATTGACAATTCTTTGATCTTATGTCCTCAAATGTCTTCTCTAAAGCTGCCTGTAGATATTTGTTTGTTTTCTTGTGCACAAGGCAATGATGCATGATGGACTGAGCAACTCACTATTACTTTTCCTCCAAAATATGTTTCGATGTTCAATATTTTCACCAATGTAGATATATTCTGATTAAGATGGATGTTCTGCCCTTTTAAACAAAAGATTTGTTTTTCCTTAGTGGAAAAAAAAGTAAAATTGTATTATTTTGCAATCACTAATTTGTACTAAATTAATACTAATATGTAATTTAAATGATATCAAGTTATCATTAAAGTTTAAGTTATCAACTTAAAATATACGGAGTATATTATTCATATGTTTTTGCCGTTCTTCTAATACAATTTAAGTATATTTCTTTGAGCTGACCTCTAAAAACATATTGAATATGTGCTTAAATTATAAAAAATAAAATAAAAGGCACTAACACAAACAGACCATGTCAAAATTGTTAGAGATTAAAAGAAAGTAACACAAAATACAATATATAGCATTACAAATTACAATACTTGCAAATTACATGTACATACCTATAATACACTAAGCATATAAATATATTTAAATTGTATTAGCAGTGTGGAGAATAAAACACATGAATAATTCAATAAATATAAGTTGATTTAATGTATATATTAGTATTGATTTAGTACAAATTAGTGGTTCCAATTACATAAAGACTACTTTTAATTGCACCATGCATGAAGCTGAGTTACAGTGCTAGGTTCTAGGTGGCATTACCTCAGCTAGGCAGCTCCAGTTCCGGAAGTATGACCACTCTCTTCTTTAAGCTGTTGTTCTTAGCCTTGAAAATGGCCTGAGGTCTGACCTGTGCTTCAGCTGCTCTGGACACCCCAAAGCCACTTTTGGCAATGTCCTTGCCTCTGTGTGTCAGATTCTTTCCCACCCACTATTTTTATGAGTCAGCACTGCAAGGAGCTTGAACTTGCTGATCCTTATTCCTTATAAAAAACTGTCAAAAGTCTTAGGTTAAGGTTATTTGTAACTTCCTAAAAAAAATATTTTATATTTATAAAACTTAATATACTGACTACTAAAATGTTTCAAATTTATTTTTTGTTAATTACTCAGTGATAAAAATGTTAGCTGTCATATCTGGGCATTCATATTACTTACCAAATATGGAAAAAAACAGTTAACAAATTAGTAACAAATTAGAAAAACTAATTTGTTAAATTATCTGGAAAAATCAAACTTTAATTTAAGTATTTACTCTTACTCTAACCATGTATTTCACAATGAACATTAGACATTGACAACTTTCTGCTTATTTAAAAAATCGTCAATTCCAATCTTCAATTTTATGGAGGGGAAAAAACCCAGTAAGAGACTACAATTATGCAAATTTAATACTGTTTTATTACCTTTTCTAAAAAATAATTAAATAAAAAAAATAAGCATTGCATTTGCAATTTGGTGAATTTTTAGAATAATGCAGTGTTATTCAGTAAAACTACTGAATGAAACCTGGTTTGTCTGTGTCCTCTAGTCCTACATCAGTGGTCACTGGATGTTGCCCACAGGACAGCAATGACACTTACTGTCAATACTCTAGCAGCACTGCTGTGTTTGATCCACTCATATCAGCTTAACACACGCTAACACCACCAGGTCAGTGTCACTGCAGCACTGCATCCACCTGTCAAATAATGCTCTTTAGTAGTCCTGCAGGCATCTTGGCTGTTTAAGAACAGAGTGATAAGGGGTTTATAAAGTATGTATGTGATGGTGGGTGGAGGTCATGGAGGTGGACGCAAATGCAATATAACAATTTTATTAAAACAGAAAACCAAGCAAGATTGGAAAAAAATAACTAATGACAAAAGCAAACAAGATAATACAAAATAAACAGACAATACAAGAGTTATAAGACTTGAAATAAAGAAACTAAACACAGCTAGAGAAAGGAAGCTTGGAAACTAGGCTAAATACATAGAACTAGACTGAAACTTGGAACAGGTAAACAACAAGAAAACAGAGACAGGAAACAGGAGAACTATATTAGAAACGAAAAACTGATACAAACACAAGGGACTGACCAATCAAAGCTAAGGTAGGACGGGGCTAAATGCTAACAAACAAACTCTAGAATTAACTGCACTTGGTCACAGTAGACTAAAAGCTAAAAGAAGAGAGCAAAGCAAGCAAGACACAAACTAAACTAGAAAAACAAGACAAAGGTACTTCAAAGACACAAAAGTTTAATACTATAAAAGTCAGACTGACAAAATTAAAACCCGCTAGTACAAACCAACAAGCACAAGTAGTTGAAATGCCCAACAACAACAACACTGAAACGGGGCTTATATACAAAGACCTCATGACAACAATTAGCAGGAACAGCTGGGTTTACTTAGACAAGGGTTGGAGCTAAAGGGCAAGCGGAGCAAAATAAAAAAAGACAATCAAAAAAGAAACCACAAACAAGAAAAAGACAGAACCAGATAGAAAAGTGACAATGTAATTAGAATGCATGTAGAACTACAGATTTTAAGTGGTGATAATAAAATGGAAAATAGTTTGCTAGGTCAGTGGGCAGTGTATTTAGATTATAACATTTGTTGCAAAAGTTAAAATGTGTATTTCCTCAGTTTGGTATGTCAAGATTCAAGGCTGGTGTAAAAGAAATGAGTATTCAGAGATAATACTGTCTCTCTTAATATCTCTACTTTAGGCAGTAGATAGATGCCAAAATCTTGAAGACTTTTCAGCATTTCCTAACCAGAAAAAGATACTGGTAACACCACACCAAAAGACATAAAAAATGTTTGGTTTATATCTGTACATGTCATGCCCAAAACATAAAATATTCTGGAACATAACGACAAGTGTACCAATCATCTCTAGATCCATAAACAGAGATCCACACTTCCCTTTAAGTTATCAATGATGTTGAGTTTAAGAGTGAAAAGAATGACCCACTGTGGAACATCAGGCCCCTACTAAACAGAATCTAAGAATCTGCATTAATTTCTGTACCTGTAGGCTGAATTTGTTTGGAAGAAGTTGTTTTGCCCTGGTTTTTCTGTTATTTGTTTTTTCTGTTCTTACATATTAACTGTCTGCAGATTTCTTCCATTGATTATCTCCACAGGAGTATTTATTAGAGAGGCACTACGGCTGCTGCCTGCTCCTCACCGGGTGAATGGATGACTTTTCTGTGACATAGCCGGAAAGCCAAGGCTAATGCTAACGCTGACACCAAAGCTAGCCCACTGGAACACCACGCTCCTCCAATTGGTGGGTCAAACAAATTTGCTCCACTCAGCAAATCACCAACTGAAGAGCCTGTTAAAAGTGCCCTGGTTAGGGGAGACAGCTTTTGACAATCCAGAGCCAGGACCAGGCCACAGACAGACAGCCTAAACCAACCGTCTGCTAACTGCCTTTGAGTCGCCACCAAGCTTCAACTGTATTGTGACTGTATCTTTGTCGTGAGTTAAATCTAAACTTAGAAAAACTCAATCAGCTTGTTTCAACAACCTAATCAATATTAGATCATATTCAGATGATAGCAGCAACACCTCAGATCTAAAGTTTGGGTTACTCAATATAAGATTGCTAAACTCAAAAGAAGTCATGGTGAATTAATTTATAAGTGATCATAAATTTGACGTTTTCTGTCTCATAGAAAAGTGGGTTAAACAGGATGAATATTCAGCACTAAATGAAACCACCCCTGTAGGCTATAGTTATATACACAGCCCAAGATTATCAGGCAAAGGAGGTGGAGTATATATAATCTACCAAAATACTCTAGATATCAGTCAGAAACAATGTGACACCACTTCTGTTTTGCATATATTATCATATATGCATTCAGTCATGTGTGTTTATGTCATGTATTTTAGAGGACACTGTCTATTCAAAATTCTCTAAACTCTATTCTATTCTCAAAAGAGAAAGGTTTTTATAAGGGGAGGAGGTTCACTATTTTTGATCAGTTTAGTCATCTTTGTTCTGTTTGTATGTTCATATTTCAAAGTTTTGAGTTTGACTAAAAGTGAGCTGAGTCTGAACCCCTAAGGATTTTAGGTCTGTTTAAGTGGTCTGCACCGGTGCTCGAATGGCAGCATTCACAAAGCAACGGCCAATTTTGAACATGCCCATTTTAGAAAGATATAAAATCTCTAATCAGTAACATAAACATCAGTAATAATAATGTGCTTTTCATTTATAGCACATTTATTCACAACATATGTGATGGTGGGTGGAGGTCATGGAGGTGGACGCAAATGCAATATAACAATTTTATTAAAACAGAAAACCAAGCAAGATTGGAAAAAAATAACTAATGACAAAAGCAAACAAGATAATACAAAATAAACAGACAATACAAGAGTTATAAGACTTGAAATAAAGAAACTAAACACAGCTAGAGAAAGGAAGCTTGGAAACTAGGCTAAATACATAGAACTAGACTGAAACTTGGAACAGGTAAACAACAAGAAAACAGAGACAGGAAACAGGAGAACTATATTAGAAACGAAAAACTGATACAAACACAAGGGACTGACCAATCAAAGCTAAGGTAGGACGGGGCTAAATGCTAACAAACAAACTCTAGAATTAACTGCACTTGGTCACAGTAGACTAAAAGCTAAAAGAAGAGAGCAAAGCAAGCAAGACACAAACTAAACTAGAAAAACAAGACAAAGGTACTTCAAAGACACAAAAGTTTAATACTATAAAAGTCAGACTGACAAAATTAAAACCCGCTAGTACAAACCAACAAGCACAAGTAGTTGAAATGCCCAACAACAACAACACTGAAACGGGGCTTATATACAAAGACCTCATGACAACAATTAGCAGGAACAGCTGGGTTTACTTAGACAAGGGTTGGAGCTAAAGGGCAAGCGGAGCAAAATAAAAAAAGACAATCAAAAAAGAAACCACAAACAAGAAAAAGACAGAACCAGATAGAAAAGTGACAATGTAATTAGAATGCATGTAGAACTACAGATTTTAAGTGGTGATAATAAAATGGAAAATAGTTTGCTAGGTCAGTGGGCAGTGTATTTAGATTATAACATTTGTTGCAAAAGTTAAAATGTGTATTTCCTCAGTTTGGTATGTCAAGATTCAAGGCTGGTGTAAAAGAAATGAGTATTCAGAGATAATACTGTCTCTCTTAATATCTCTACTTTAGGCAGTAGATAGATGCCAAAATCTTGAAGACTTTTCAGCATTTCCTAACCAGAAAAAGATACTGGTAACACCACACCAAAAGACATAAAAAATGTTTGGTTTATATCTGTACATGTCATGCCCAAAACATAAAATATTCTGGAACATAACGACAAGTGTACCAATCATCTCTAGATCCATAAACAGAGATCCACACTTCCCTTTAAGTTATCAATGATGTTGAGTTTAAGAGTGAAAAGAATGACCCACTGTGGAACATCAGGCCCCTACTAAACAGAATCTAAGAATCTGCATTAATTTCTGTACCTGTAGGCTGAATTTGTTTGGAAGAAGTTGTTTTGCCCTGGTTTTTCTGTTATTTGTTTTTTCTGTTCTTACATATTAACTGTCTGCAGATTTCTTCCATTGATTATCTCCACAGGAGTATTTATTAGAGAGGCACTACGGCTGCTGCCTGCTCCTCACCGGGTGAATGGATGACTTTTCTGTGACATAGCCGGAAAGCCAAGGCTAATGCTAACGCTGACACCAAAGCTAGCCCACTGGAACACCACGCTCCTCCAATTGGTGGGTCAAACAAATTTGCTCCACTCAGCAAATCACCAACTGAAGAGCCTGTTAAAAGTGCCCTGGTTAGGGGAGACAGCTTTTGACAATCCAGAGCCAGGACCAGGCCACAGACAGACAGCCTAAACCAACCGTCTGCTAACTGCCTTTGAGTCGCCACCAAGCTTCAACTGTATTGTGACTGTATCTTTGTCGTGAGTTAAATCTAAACTTAGAAAAACTCAATCAGCTTGTTTCAACAACCTAATCAATATTAGATCATATTCAGATGATAGCAGCAACACCTCAGATCTAAAGTTTGGGTTACTCAATATAAGATTGCTAAACTCAAAAGAAGTCATGGTGAATTAATTTATAAGTGATCATAAATTTGACGTTTTCTGTCTCATAGAAAAGTGGGTTAAACAGGATGAATATTCAGCACTAAATGAAACCACCCCTGTAGGCTATAGTTATATACACAGCCCAAGATTATCAGGCAAAGGAGGTGGAGTATATATAATCTACCAAAATACTCTAGATATCAGTCAGAAACAATGTGACACCACTTCTTTCAGGGTTCTTTCCATCATCATTACAAATCCAGTCACAAAAAAGAATGCATCTAATTTCATATGAGTTATGTCTTAGCCATAATATATGTATGCCCCCTTGCTATTCTACAAAGAGTTCAATAAAAACATCTACCACCCTACAATATATAGAAAACCTTCCAGAACTATCAACCTTAGTTCCCAGTCCATCAGACATCCCAATGGAGCTAGAAATCAAGCTTCAGAAATGGTCAAAGAAAGCCCACTGAGGTGCTATGAAAATGGCTGGATAGAAATGGACTGTCTGCATAATGAGGTATTGGCTATCAACAGCTAGATTCAGTACCAGCAAGACAGCAAGGTTTTTGGAAAACCAAGAAAAAAAAACTCATTTATTACTTATATACTTCAAACTGGTATAATTTCAAACTGGTCTTGCAGAAGAGTTCAGTCAAGTTAATTTAAAAATAAATGGAAAGCATCTTACATGTGGGTTTAAAATGTAATTTCACATAACCTTTGATTAAAGTTTTTTGCTTATTCAGGTGAGACGTCAGGTCCAGTGACCATTCCAGTTGTGAAGAATATGCATCACAGAAAAAGAGGAGATAGGCCCAACTAAAGCCGGATGAAGGAAAGAGAAGGAATGGTGCAATCTAAGTTCCAATGGTGGTCAATACACTAAACTCCACTACATACAGAAGGACTGGATGTAATGCCATGACATTTGTGAAATGTTTAATGTGCACTATATCTCTCTATATGTGCACACAATTGGATTGCTTCTTAAAATATCATTCAAAGCTAAAACAAAGGCAAGATTATTTTCTTGTTTGTAAGGGACATCAGTTTTGGTTGTGAAGATTATTGGACATCAAAATCTTCATGGTTTTAAGTTCAGTGTTTAGTGTAATAGTTTTTTATTTTAAATAGTTTTTTAAAAATTACTCAGGAACAAGGGAATTCCTTTGTTAACTGTAGATGATATATTAATTTTTATTTCATTAATTTCATTTGATTAATTTTTATTTGTATTTTTGATTTACCAATTGAGACCTGATGTCCAATATAATGGACATTGAATTAATATGAATGTAAACATTTTTTTACATTGTTTTCTTTGTAATCTGTTTATCATTCCAACTGTTTACATTACCTTTAAAAACTTGAATTCTAAACATATTTTACAATATATTATGTGTATATATGTGTAAATTACAGCCAAACATACAAACCGGATTCCAAAAAAGTTGGACACTAAACAAATTGTGAATAAAAGCTGAATGCAATGATGTGGAGGTGCCAACATCTAATATTTTATTCAGAATAGAACACAAATCACAGATCAAAAGTTTAAACTGAGACAATGTATCATTTTAAGGGAAAAATGTGTTGTTTCAAAATTTCATGGCGTCAACAAATCCCATTTTTTACCACTGTGTGGCTTCCCCCTTCTTCTTACAACACACAACAGACGTCTGGGGACAGAGGAGACCAGTTTCTCAAGTTTAGAAATAGGAATGCTCTCCCATTCTTGTCTAATACAGGCCCTCTAACTGTCCAATCATCTTGGGCCTTCTTTGTTGCACCTTCCTCTTTATGATGCGCCAAATGTTCTCTATAGGTGAAAGACCTGGACTGCAGGCTGGCCATTTCAGTACCCGGATCCTTCTCCTACGTAGCCATGATGTTGTGATTGCTGCAGAATGTGGTCTGGCATTATCTTGTTGAAAAATGCAGGGTCTTCCCTGAAAGAGATCACGTCTAGATGGGAGCATATGTTGTTCTAGAACCCTCTCTGTATTAATGGTGCCTTTCCAGACATGCAAGCTGCCCATGCCACAAGCACTCATGCAACCCCATACCATCAGTGATGCAGGCTTCTCAACGGAGCGTTGATAACAACTTGGGTTATCCTTGTCCTCTCTGGTCCGGATGACATGGCATCCCAGTGTTCCATAAAGAACTTCAAATCATGACTCATCTGACCACAGAACAGTCTTCCATTTTGCCACACTCCATTTTAAAAGACCCCTGGCCCAGTGCAAAGGTCTGAGCTTGTGGAGCTTGCTTAGAAATGGCTTCCTCTTTGCACTGTAGCATTTCAACTGCCAACGACGGATGGCACGGTGGATTGTGTTGACAATGCTTTCTGGAAGTATTCCTGTGCCCATTCTGTTATTTTCTTGACAGTGGTATTCCTGTTTGAGGTGCAGTGATGTTTAAAGGCCCGGAGATCACGAGCATCCAGTAGAGTTTTATGGCCTTGACCCTTACGCACAGCAATTGTTCCAGATTCTCTGAATCTTTTTATGATGTTATGCATGGTTGATGATGACAACGTAAAAGTATTTGCTATTTTACGCTGGGTAACACCATTCTGGTATTGCTGCACTATCTTTCTGCGCAACAATGGTGGAATTGGTGATCCTCTTACCATGTTGGCTTCAGAGAGACACTGACACTCTGAGAAGCTCTTTTTATACCCAATTTTGTCAAATGACCTAATTAGTGTTAATTGGTCTTCCAGCTGTTCATTATATGCTCAATTTCCTTTTTCCAGCCACTTATTGCTACTTGTCCCAACTTTTTTGGGATTTGTTGACACTGTGAAATTTTGAATCAACATATTTTTCCTTTAAAATGGTACATTTACTCAGATTGAACTTTTGATCTGTCATCTATGTTCTATTACGAATAAAATATTGACATTTGCATCTCCACATCATTGCATTCAGTTTTTATTCACAATTTGTTTAGTGTCCCAACTTTTTTGGAATCCGGTTTGTACAACAGCAGAACTGACTTAACACTGGTACATTGGTACATATATAACTGTGTAAACTACTATGGATGTACAAAACATACCAAATCAGAAGTTAATTTAATTTAAACTGATGGTTGAATTAATTGTTTTGGAGAAAAATATCTGACTTTCCATCACTAATTTTGGATTGATTTTTTAAAATCTCACATTACTTGCTAATGCTTAGATACACTGATGTCTGTATATTAACTCATTCATGACAATCAGACTAGATGACTTGCCTGCAAATTTCAGAAGTAGAATTCAATTAATTTTTTTGTTGCCGTACCGCAACCCTGAACTGGATAAGCGGTTACAGATAATGAATGAATTAATGTTTTGTTGCCGTGCTGCTTCGTGATTGGTTCACATCACTGAATTGAGCTTTAGCATTTTGTTTTAGACCAAGAGGATCAAAAGTGGGAATAGTATCAGACAGGCTTCACTTCCTGTGCTGATAATATCTTGATATTTTAATAAATTCCAGTGAAGTCTTAGTGATATTTCTACACTTTTAAAAGAGTCCTTAATGGTCCTATGTGCATATTAAGATTCATTTTTATGACTAAAAAATAATTTTTAGAGATTACTTGATTCTTGTATTTGGCTTAATTGTTGACATGCCACCAAACTGTCCAAATTCATATACAAAATATATAAATAAAGCAGCTCTTTTGACAGAATGATTACTCTGGTTTTCTATCACAGTCTTCAGGCTTTTGATGTGCCTTTATTTTCCAAAACAGCTTTATAAGACAGGGTAATTACACACTATCTAGCAAGCTAATTGTTTCCTTTTCATCCTCTGTCAAAAATAACTTGTTTATTGATTTTTTTAAAGACAGTCTTCCTCACAGCTGCTAGAGGGTAATAATATCTCACTTTCAACTGGTTCCTCAGCACTTCTGGTCCCACCCAAGGAACACATTAAAGGAATGAAGACCATGTCCTGTGGGCTGTGGCATTCAGTCTGACGACTTGTGGTCATTCATTAAACAGGGTCATAAAACTGGACATAAAGCTTATCAACAATTCTTCGGATTTGAAAGTTACAACAGAAACAAAAGCACAGGAATATATAAAATTTGGAAAGAGCAGGCAATGGTGGAATCTGCAGTGTAACATAGTAACAATATGCAATCACTTTTAATCTAAGGTAATGTGCAATAGTTTGAGGCACCTGAGAAAATGATATTTAAAAAGCTATTTATCCAAGAATATATTTGCTAAAATAAATAAATAAATAAAATAACAGTATCATTATTACTTTAAGTAACAAT
This sequence comes from Hoplias malabaricus, assembly GCF_029633855.1. Classification (NCBI taxonomy): domain Eukaryota; kingdom Metazoa; phylum Chordata; class Actinopteri; order Characiformes; family Erythrinidae; genus Hoplias; species Hoplias malabaricus. The sequence goes on along the minus strand of NC_089802.1, from coordinate 20,712,830 downwards.
ATTCTGTGTGAATGTGTTGGTTTAACATTTTCCAAATCTCTCCTCGAGGCAGTCCAATATTATTAAATATTATTATCCAATACCTAATTTTACCGGTTTTGTGTTTTTTGCTGTTCCATATACCATTTGCCAGATGCTGTTCCATCTGGCACATGGTATATGATGTCCAACTGTTTGTAAAATCTACAAGCTAGAGTGGAGATCACATTTGTTTTATTCGACTCACAACAGCAGCTCATAAAATTACATTGAAATCCTTTGAACAGTTTCAAAGCTCCTTGGCTTGGTTTCCAACGAGAAACTCCAGTGAGAGGTGGACAATGCAACAAGGACCAGAAAAAAAACCTTCAAATGGTGTTAATAGAAAAGCTACCAGGGACTAGGAATAGAAAAGTGTGTAGAGCTGGGCCAGGCCAGGCCAAGTAGACACCATGCAATGGAAAAGTGCCAAAAGTTTACATATCACACATTGACTTGCTTGAAACCAGAAGTGAGCAGAGAATAAAACGATACCCTGGTTCCAAATTTGCCTAACGGAAACGCAAAAGAGCAGAGTGAATTAGAGTAGGGGCCATGCCTTGGAAAAGCGCCACTATAAAACTGGTGTGATGGTCAGGCGTCACGTGTTCTTGTAGTACGAACGTCTCTATTTGTGGACTCCCGTAAGCCTCTTTGAGAAACGCCCTTTTACACATCTACAGTGGGAGACCGTTTCTTTACCTTGGACCATTGTTTGGCTGCGAGTCTTCAATGAGAAGGTAGTTTTAAGTGAGTTTGTCCTGCAGTGACAAACACACTCTGTTCACACACTGAAGGCTCTGGGCTCTGTAAAAGAGAGCAGCAATGCGTAAACAAGCGCCGCTGCGAACACCTCCGCCCCTTTCATGCATACACACACACACACACACACACCCCTCCATTGAAAGCAGTTCCGTATTTCGGATCTTCTACTTTCTCTTCTGACAGCTCTCTTGTGACAAGACCTCCCAAAAACCGAAAACACTCACGCACACATAGACACACGGGTGTGCGCGACCATGAGCCAGCTCTGCTGATCCTCTGGTGGTAAAGAGGAGAGAAGAGAAGGCGGTGAAAGTGCAAGAGACGACGCGGCGGCGGCTCGGTTTTCACGCGGTTGTGTCTCTGAGCTAAAGTTTCGGGACGGTGTCCTGTGTCGCAGGTCGAGTTGCCGAGAGCATGTGTCGAGCTACATGACAGAAGGGAAAGGTTAGTGAGAGTTAACCGATTACGGAGCGTTTCTTTTTTCCTCCTCTTAAGACTGTTAGCGCTCGAGCTTCCATGTACTCTTTTACCGCTTCAGGACGTTGTTGTCTTTCTTTCCTGTGCCCTCGGGGCTTTGGGCTAATACATATAACATATTACATTTACACAGTCCAGTGTTTACCTACCCAGGACCTGTTTGTGTTTAGTTGACAAAGGTATAATTCCCTAGATAACGCACATCCAGATATTTCTTGTGCGACTTTGGCGTGAAAAGAGGTTGTAGAAAACGCAGTTATAAAACTTGGAGGCACCGTGCTAGTTTTGGCGAGTCATGACGATTCTTCCAGCAGTCAATATATTTAATTGTTTGTTTCTTTTATTTTTCAAGTATTAATTGCTCAAAATCATCCAAAAGCCACATCACTTTAATCCGTAATTCAGTTTAAATCGGTCTGCAGCGCATTGTGTTTTTATTTTGTTTCTGTGAGAGCTGTCAGTTGAAGAGTAGCCTAAATGTCAGTAGCGCTAGTCTGAGTATCATCAGTTTCGGTTTGGGAGAGAGAGAGAGAGAGAGAGAGAGAGAGAGCGATGGGGGCGGGGCTTATGCTGTGACGCAACACGCACCTGTATGCTGCTCTGTCAGGCACACGTTTGTCCGTTAGGCTTCCCATATTTAAAAAAGACTAATTAAAAGTAATATACAGATTATAAGGAGACTACACCATAAAATGACCTATATGAGCACACAGCAGGAACACAATGCTGCAGCAACACATACGCAGTATTAACATACGCTGTGTCCAAAATGGCTCCCTATTACTCACCATACAGTGCACTGTTATAGGGAAATGATTTAAGAAGGGTAGTGAACGATTTCAGACACTACCTCATGCGGGGTTTTTACCCAACAGTGCAATTCATTAAGGTTATTAACTATCTACTAGTGTCAGCTAGTGTATTCTTTATTGTGGAATCGTGAGTGCACTGAATATTGTTCACTATGTTTTCAGACACAACTTCAACTATAGTGCACTATACTGTGAATAGGGAACCGTTCTGGACAGCGCGACATACCATAATTTAATGGTTGAGTATCCCAGTTGTAGTGCAGCTGGTGTCACTGCCTCAAAGCTCCACAGTCTGAGGGGTGCTTATAAGTAATTTTGCTACTCCTCCTGTCCTCTCACTCCCTTCCTACTGCTCCTTCTCTTACCCCGGAAGAAGGTAAGAGATGGAAAAATTTAGCGGAGGAATGGGAGAACGAGCAGTAATTGGGGAAATGGGACAGAGCTGATGCCTTTCAAATGTCATGTTCACTACTGATGAACTGAGCCTATCACAGTTTGCTTTCAGCATATCCTAACTCCTGAGGCAATCACAACTCCTGCACTTTATCCTATCACTCTGACATCCACTTTGAATAATGATTTACATCTCAAGCCTTGTTATTTCTGTAAAGTGAAAAATCTTGTGTCTTGGTCAATGTTTATTGAGTTGAGTTTTTCCAGTGTAGTCATGGCTAGTTCTCACATCAATAGTGCTCCCTGTACCTCTCAGTGATTCCTGCTGCCTCAGCTGAAGGTGAGAGGACTCAAATCTCCTGCTGGTGGAGTAAAAATCTGAGCTTTGTTATTAGCAGCTGTGATCTGAATGGCATTGGGTGTTAATATACTGGATCATTAAGTAAATCAGCTAACTCTTTAAGTCAGCTGAATATCTGGGTGTTTTCTTTATTTAAATAGTCTATAAACATATGAATAAATAACTGCCCAAGCATCCATATTTATATATTAATTATCATTAAAGGAACACTATGTAATATTTTTACCTTAAAATTACAGAATCATTGTGATTCTTCCACTGACCTGTAAAAATGAGAACAACTATCTGTTGTTGCTACTCTGTGCTTAGCAGTGCAGAAGCTGCACTATATATCTTTTGTAAGTTTTGCAGCATAGGACCCCACCCCACCCCCAACTGAGTTCAGTAAACCTCTATAAATATTAATTACACTAGGGAGAGCCCTGCAGCAAAAAAGCCAAATCTATAGTGTGTCTTTAACATTGTTGTAGTACGTTTGGGGTATTACTTTGAATACAATAAAAGTTATAGAATAAGAGTATTGTTTTAATCCACAGTTACCTCTTTTTCCTCCACAGACACACAAGGCTTCAGCAGAGGAGCACAATGGTGAAAATACAGCACACATGATATTGTATTATTGCAAAATTTTGAGCATGCCTGGAAGTAAAGCTAAGACCGAGCAGTGCTTTGAGACCTAGCTCCAGCTGTTCATCCCATATATCTTCATCAGCCCCATACACTCTCTCAGATATTCCTCCACCAGCCTGGCAGAAGCAGGTGAAGATGACCACACAGAGAAAGCACTTAGTCAGGGATTTCAACCATTTCATCACCTGTTACGTGTGTAAAGGATACTTGATCAAGCCCACAACCGTGACCGAGTGCCTGCACACCTGTGAGTACTTCACATTTACTATTATGGTTTGTTAAAGTCAGGGACTTTACCAGGACAATGACAATAATGTCCCAAGTTTAACTCTGAGTTTACTAAAGGATGGGGAAATGTGTCTTGTGGTGTTTACATTTATGTCATTTGGGAGACACTTTTGTCCAAAGTGACTCCCAGATGTAGACAATTGTAATGTTAGGAGTAGCAACTACTACACTGCAACAACCATGTGGTGCTGTGTAGTCTTCTGGTACTGTTGCTGTGAAAGCCTTAATTTTCTCAAAGGATGCCTTCCATGGAATATATAGTCACAACCCAAGAGAACACGCAGTGGAACAATTCTATGGAATACATAGTACTGGTGTCACGATTCACGAGGCGGACTGACGGAGGTGGATGCACTTGCTAAAACACAGACACTTTAATATAACAAAACAAACACAAACAAACTTGAAGGCAAACACGACGACTGGATAAATGAAAGGACTCGAAAACAACAACATGAAATGAGGCAACGAAAACAAGGAACAACTGACTAGAAATTAGAACAACACGAAACAACATGACTTGGAATGGGAACAACACAAAACAAAGAAACAACATGACATGACATGACTTGGAAAGACAACGAAATGACTTGGCTGGGAAAGTAACAACACAAATGACTGATACACGGAAGAGACACCAGGGAGCTTAAATACATGAATAGACGAGACACACCTGAAACAGATAATGAGGACGGCTGACAAGGAGGCGGGACAAAGGCGGGACTAGGGCGGAGACATGGACAACAACAAACAGAGCCATGTGCTAAGAGAGCACATGGCAGGGAAAACAGACATGACAGAGGGCGTGACAACTGAGAAACTGTTCAGACAAAAATAATAAACAGTAGCCATCAACCTGAGCAAACATATACGGGTAATATACTCAGTGCACACTCAGTTTTGCTTTACGTTAGGGCTGGACGATATGGGAGAAAAAATATCATGATATATTTCCTGTATTGATATAAACAATATAAAAGCCACAGAAAAGCTGCATATAATAACTTGGAATTAAATCTACAATTTGATTCTGCTTTTCACCTCAGATGATAATTTCAGCATCAGACAGATGTTTAGATTCAGCCAAAATTGAACCACAGTTTAAAGATGTATATATTGCACTCCTGAAATGCAGATTGTTTAGAAGACACTAGGCTACTGCATTAAAACTCTTGCACTTTATTCATTTTCTGCATCATTTGTTATTCTAAATATATATGATATTTTCAGTGGTCTTGATCAAGGTAGATGTAGTCCCATTTAATGCAGTTTATCCATCCATTTACCAACAATAGAATATATGTACATGAAGACTATCAGATCTTTAATATTCTGTTTGATGCATCCCTAAAAGACAATATATTAATATTTTGACATGTATTCTTTGAGAAGAAAACATGTAAATCCATGAATGCTTATTCAATAAGGCAAAAGCACTCAGTGCCCAATTGCAAAAATGTAATCATGATTTTGGGAATGTTGTTTGTACCTTTCCTTTTAGTAGTTTGAAGGTGGCAGGTATGTGTGTGTGTGTCGTGTTTTTGTGAGTGTGTGTGTTTGATGGAGTGGAATAGTAAAGGTGAAGGCTTGCTTGCAGAAATGACACATCTCCAAGCATCAGGGTGAACACAAGTCATCTGCAGCCTTAGTCACCATGACAACAAATATCTGCCTTCTTCAATGAGCTTTTTGTGTTCAAATTATTTGTTTTGTTAGACGCAGTTGCTTCAGCATACTCTATGTCAAACAGGAATAAACAACAACATCAACAACAACAACACTGCTTCTACTGGTGTCCTGTATTTGACTGGATGATGTTTGTTAATGTACCATGGCACAGAATACAGCCTTAACACTTACATGTTAAAGTGTATTGGTAGAAATCTGTGGAGCTAATCCTCTCGTGTGGCTGTTATCATTTGTGCATGGCTTATAATAGCTTACCTGATAGACCTGACGTGGATGATAATCTTTGGTACAGATGTCAGTGCTCTGTTGTACTGCTAGTTTCTTATTCATGGATGAACGGCTATGGCAGCAGGGCTCGGAATAGCTGTGTGTGATGTATAGGTCAGTTCCCTAACATACAGCCAGGCAGTTATGCACACATTGCAATTTGCTCAAGGGGCTAATTCGCCCTATATCTTACAGCCTCTCCCAGGCTATTCTATACATATTACTGACCTGACTGTGTCTAGTGCTGTTTAGACATTACTTAGATCATTCTCAAAGAGAAATGTGTGCTTTCTCATGTTACTTACAGTTATGTTCTATAATAGGATCTTCATTAAGAGATTGTATTAATGGGAGATGGAAGACTGACAGTGTGCGTCTCTGTGGTAACTATGCAGAAAAATCTCAAATGGTTTTTATGGAAACCAGAGAAAAAGGAATAAAACATTTAAAGATGGTAAAGTGCTACTTTGCTGAAGATATTTACATATATGGTCAGTGTCAAAAAGAAGCATGATGTTCAAAATTGGAATGTTGATGATTATGGCTTGCAGCCAATGAAAACCCAAAAGTCATTATCTCAGAAAATTAGAATAATCAATAGAAAACATCTGCAAAAGTTTCCTAAGCTGTTAAAATGGTCCCTTAGTCTGGTTCAGTAGGCTGCACAATCATGGGGAAGACTGCTGACTTGACAGATAAGGCAGTTATTGACACCCTCCTGCTGTATCCAAGTATATTAATGGAAAGTTGAGTGGAAGGAAAATGTGTGGTAGAAAAAGGTGCACAAGCAACAGGGATAACCACAGCCTTGAAAGGATTGTCAAGAAAAGGCCATTCAAAAATTTGTGGGAGGTTCATAAGGAGTGCACTGCTGCTGGAGTCAGTGCTTCAAGAGCCACCACACACAGACGTATCCAGGACATTGGCTACAACTGTCACATTCCTTGTGTCAAGCCACTCATGACCCAGAGACAAAGCCAGAAGCGTCTTACCTGGGCCAAGGAGAAAAAGCACTGGACTTAGTGGTCCAAAGTCTTGTTTTCAGATGAAAGTAAATTTAGCATTTCATCTGTAAATCAAAGTCTCAAGCTTTATGGAGATGCCGATTTCATCTTCCAGCAGGACTTGGCACCTGTCCGCGCTGCCAAAAGTACCAATACCTGGTTTAATAACCACAGTATCACTGTGCTTGATTGGCCAGCAAATTCACCTGACCTAAACCCCATAGAGAATCTATAAAGTATTGTCAAGAGGAAGATGAGAGACACCAAACCCAACAATGCAGACGGGCTGAAGGTCTCTATCAAAGTAACCTGGGCTTCCATAACACCTCAGCAGTGCCACAGGTTGATTGCCTCCTTGCCACACCACACAGATGCAGTAATTAATTCAAAAGGAGTTGTGTGTGCATATACTGTACATACCTATAAGTAGGCAAATACGTAAGTATTAGAAATTATTTTTAAAATTGGTCTTATATTATATTCTAATTTTCTGAGATAATGACTTTTGGGTTTTCATTGGCTGTAAACCATAATCATCAACATGAAAAGAAATAAATGCTTCAAATAGATCACTCTGTTTTGTTGTAACATTAAAATAAAATGAGTTTGAATGTTTTAATTGAATTACTGAAAGAAATTAACATTTTGATGATTTTGATTCTAATTTACTGAGATGCGTCTGTAATCCATATTATACCACAGTTAGTTCAGTCACCCATAATGTGATTGGTTAAGAAGTGTTTCTGGAGTGCCAATATGCACAATAATAGCACTCTGACCAATGCTCTTCAGGTATTACTCCACAATATACACGTAACTTAGCAGTGATGCCAGATAGCCAGATAGCCGAAAGAGTCGTTCCCACCTTGCCCCTTTCTCCACTGCACTCCTTCACAAGCTTAGCAGGACACCCTGGAGCCATACACACCGAAATGCTCACTTTGAATTTAAACAGACAAAACTCATCATTTACACACATGTTTTATATAACACTATGATCTGAACCCACCAAAAAAAAATTGGTCAAAAAGACCTTGAAGGAATGTGGATAAAGAAAAAAAAATCATATTTTTGCAATAATACATGAGAGGTAGTGCTATGTGCTATGAGAAATTGGCACTGGTGTTCTGATCTTGTGCCTATATCTCACGTAATAGGAATCCCTCTCATGCATTATGGCTTAAATATATTTTCGTCTTGTTTGTGTTTGTATCATTACAGTTTTTTCACAGGATTGTGAAAAACCAATTATCTTACTATTATGCTGTTATTATGTAACAGAATGGGTTTAACGCTTTTGTTAAACAGATTAAACAGATTTGAACTGTTTTAATAGATAGTATCAGGTACTTATAATACAGATGGGACATATTCCTGTTACATTAAGATAATTTCATATAATATGTTACTTTGCAGATGTGTCCTGCTAACTAAAGCTGCACCCAAAATTCATTATATTTCCTTTCAGAGACCCTAACATTCACACAAACAGCTACCCATACACACCTCAGCTGCCTTGCAGATTTCTTTATGTGCATCTGACTACAGGGTTGGCCATTTATATGGATACACCTTAATAAAATGGGAATGGAGCCAACTTTTTTTTTTCAATGGGAAGATGGTCATGTGACACATCAAACTTATTGGGAACTTCACAAGAAAAACAATGGTGTGCTTGGTTTTGGTGTGCATTAAGGAGAAATGCTAGCACAGGCTTCCATCCGTTGTTTCAGGTGCTGCACATTTCGTATATTCACAGCATAGACATTTGCCTTCAGATGACCCCAAAGATAAAAGCCTAAGGGAGTCAGATTGAGAGACCTTGGGGGCCTTTCAACTGGCCCACAACGACCAATCCACTTTCCAGGAAACTGTTCATCCAGGAATGCTCTGACCTGACACTCATAATGTGGTGGTGCACCATCTTGCTGGAAAAACTCAGGGAACGTGCCAGCTTCAGTGCATAAATAGGGAAACACATCATCATGTAGCAATTTCACATATCCAGTGGCCCTGAGGTTTCCACTATCTTTGTACCCCATATACCACACCATACCATCAAGATGTGCAGCACCTGAAACTACAGATACTGGAAGACTGTGCTAGCATTTCTCCAGCGGTGTTGCTATCAGTGTGTGAAGAGTGGGAGAAGAGGGTTGCATTGACAATCCAACACAATGGCCAGCCCTTTGAACACATTTTATAAGTGGTCAGAAACTTGTAAATAACTAATGAAAGAATAAAGTTACGTTAAAATCACACCATTGTTTTTCTTGTGAAATTCCCAATAAGTTTGATGTGTCACATGACCCACTTCCCATTGAAAAAACAAAAGTTGGATCCAAAATGGCCGACTTCAAAATGGTCACCATGGTCACCACCCATCTTGAAAAGTTTCCCCCCTCCCATATACTAATGTGCCACAAACAGGAAGTTAATATCACCAACCATTCCCATTTTATTAAGGTGTATCCATATAAATGACCCACCCTGTATATGCCATTAGAGTAATGAAAGCCATGTCCAATGCCATCAGTATAGTGGAGGTTCAGTGAACATTTATGAATGTATATCAACATCTGAAGTACATAATTTGTTTTTTGAAGGCACTATGAATGCTGATAACTAATAACACATTATAATACAGGTGTAATTGCATCTTTGTGGAAACTATACAAGTCCCACTACTGAGATCAACATATACTTATCAAGCAAAATACTACTTGTGTTGTCTGAACAATTAACTGGCAATCCCGAAGCCCAGACTTCAGCATCATTGCTGAATGTTGATGGATATGTTTATTTGGATCATAAGAAGTAGTAAATACTTTTATGACCAAGCTTTCTAGAAAAGTGGTCAAAATCAAATAATGTATTTTATACTGTATTTTATTTGGTCTTGGACCTGATATGGAAAGGTTAACTTCTGTTGAAAGGCTGGATATTATTAAAAAGCTTTTGTGTGCATTTTGGATAGCATTTTAAATATAGGTGACATATGCCTGACAGATTTTTTTGTATGGCCTGATATCTTCAAATGTGTGTGTGTAAGGACAGCAGTGAAGCAGTTGTGCACCACTGCGGTTGACTGAGGGAATATGATAGGTGCAGCTTTGGCCAGGCTTGGCCCTGGCTGAAGGCTTTATCTATCTGCCAGGCCACAGGCTCTGTGTCATTTCTTCCTCACTCTCTCTCACACCCTCACAAGAGCAGATATGCAGATTTCAGCCTTGCAGCTGCAGATACGGTACAATTTCATCCCCCTGCATAACTTAAACTGATATATAGAATGAGATATCGGAGATTACAGCATATGGCCTGTGTAGCCAAAGGCACTTTCAGCCAACATTCAGCCATTATTAATGTCAATAATACCTTGCCTGAAGGATGTGGTGCTAAAGTTTCTCCCTGAGGGCTGAAGCAAAATTCTCCATAAAGTAACTGAATATTATTCTGTCGCCTCTGCCTATTAATGAACATGTCCATTGATAAGTATTGGCTTTGTGGTTGCTAAGTTATAATAATATCTCACTCTCTCTGTCCCTGACAGTTTGCAAAAGTTGCATCGTCCAGCATTTTGAAGACAGTAATGAGTGTCCCAAATGTGGTATCCAAGTGCATGAAACAAACCCTCTTGAAATGTTAAGGTAAGAAAACTGGCACATCTGTTACATATTAGCTGCATAAGGTTTTGGTTTTTAAGTGATTAGTAAATGAACTGTATAATTTTTTTCTAAAACGTATGATTTATGGCGAATATCCAACATTTCCTAATCTGCTTGACTGACCCAGCTGGCTGTTCAATATCATGTCTCATCCAGAAAGCAGACCTGGATAAGCAACTTATAGGAGGGTATTTGTAAATGTGACAATGTATCATACTAAATACACTGAACCATTGAATTTGGCGTAACACTAGCAGCAAGAGGTGTTACACCAAATTCATTCATTCATTCATTCATTCATTGTCTTTAACCGCTTATCCAGCTCAGGGTCATGGTGGGTCCAGAGCCTACCCAGAATCACTGGGTGCAAGGTGGGGACACAACCTGGAGGGGGCGACACACACTCACACTTTCACTCATACACTCACTCACACCTATGGACACATTTTGAGTCACAAATCCACCTACCCACATTTGTTTTTGGATCGTGGGAAGAGACCCATGCAGACATGGGGAGATCACATTACGCCAGTAAATTTTTTTTTAATGTAAATTTTTACATTACGCATGTAAATTTTCATGTGTAAATTCCATGATGTTTCACAGTTAACTTTACCCCAATGAAAATTCAAAGTGCTATGTATACACCATAGAAGATTATGTCTAGGAACAGCATTACCCGGCTTTTTCCAGGGAGGGAACGGAATATTTTTTATTACATTTTTTTTTTTGAGTAATCAGTGTACAGAAAGCCCAGTTTCAGGTTTTGGTATGATAATGAGTGGTACTTGGTCTAAAAAGTTTGAGGACCACTGCACTGAACAATCACTGGATTAGAAACACCTACCTTGTATCTACACTTATTTTGCAATTTAATTTGAATTGTAGATCATTCTCAGTGCTGCAGTGACACTGACATGCTGGTGGTGTGTTAGTGTGTGTTGTGCCGGTGAGACTGGGTCAGACACAGTAGTGTTATTGTGCAGCAACAGATGACCCAAATCATACCTGCTCTGTGGAGATCCTGCGGGTGTCCTGACCATTGAAGTACAGGGTGAGATATAGAAAAGAATGTATGCAGAGTTAATAAGAGAAACATTCACCAGGTATAACAAATTTCATCACCACTAACCTAATTGACTTTGATGGACGAGCCAGCCATTTTAGCTGTGCTTTGTAGTTTTCAGCATTAGCACTTTGTGCTTCATGGTGGAAATGTAGTGGAGATGAAACTTTAGTCTGAACTGGGATAAAGATCCAGGATCAGTGTTTACTCCTGCTTCACATAGGCATATCTAAGCTAGAGTAAGCAGTGAATTTTTTGAAGAGTTGATGGGGGTTTCCTCTGTTAGGCAGAGATCAGTGCTCAGAGTTGTCTCACTGTAGTTGTGTTATTGAGCCAGGCAGGGTGTGGGGATGATACGGGGAATTTGATCTTGGCAGGGATTCCAGTATTCTGGCCAGCAGCTGGAGTGCTGAGTGTAAATCTGGCCTCAGCTCTGAGATTCACCAATTCTATTCTCTCTCTCTCACACACACACACACACATACACACACACACACACAGTTACAGTTTTTATTATGGTGTGTTCAGAAGAATTGGTACATCAGCGAAAGCAAAATTGAATCTTCATGTTCATCAATTAAATCTATCAGAAGTATCATGATTAAGTATTTGTTCTATATTCAACGACCATAAAAAAGACCAAAATTATATTAATGCACACAGCTGCAAATCTCAGCATGTCTGCATGTCTCATGCAGATTTGAAAATTACAGGTGTAGTCTAATGTGATATTGGGTCTTTCCAAAAGAATGTATAAAGCTGCTTTACCCTGATGCTCTATTAAAAAGTCTCTCAGATGCTACATATGGGTAACGTTCTTTTTGGTGACTGCAAGACATTTAATTATATTTAATTTAATTATATATTTGCCACACCACTAAAAGAATGTGCAGGGAAAGTAAATACCCATGAAAGACTTGTATGCAGCAATTTACCTTAGGGAGGATTTAAATAATAATGAATAGACACAAGATTAATGATTTACATAATACTGTAGAAAGCAGGCTTCTATTATACAGTACACTCAAAGATCTTTTGCCCATTTGACAGAATTTTAGAAGGGGCGAATCATTGGACTGTGAGAAGCAGGATGGTCATTTCAACTATCCATCCATCCATTATCTGTAACCGCTTATCCAATTTAGGGTCGCGGGGGGTCCAGAGCCTACCTGGAATCATCGGGCACAAGGCGGGAATACACCCTGGAGGGGACGCCAGTCCTTCACAGGGCAACACAGACACACACACATTCACTCACGGACACTTTCGAGTTGCCAATCCACCTGCAACGTGTGTTTTTGGACTGTGGGAGGAAACCGGAGCACCCGGAGGAAACCCACGCGGACAACACACCAACTCCTCACAGACAGTCACATGGAGCTGGAATAGAACCCACAACCTCCAGGCCCCTGGAGCTGTGTGACTGCGACACTACCTGCTGCGCCACCGTGCCACCCTTCATTTCAACTAACCGCCCACAATCTAGGCCATACTGATCAAGCTGTTAGGAGGGGTTGGGAACAGTTGTGTCATGAATAAGAAACTTGGACTGCTACAGACTGGAACCATATCGTCTTTAACGATGAATCCAGGTACTGTTTGTGATCCAGTATGGAGGCCTCGTGTTGAGCGTTTCATTCCTGCTTTTGATATGGAGCAACACACTGCCCCAACTGCGGGTGTGATGATCTGTGGAGACATAGTATGCTACAGTTGGTCAGCCCCAGAAATAATACAAGGACACTAACAGTTCAGTGATATGGGCAGGACATCCAGTGGCCTTGATGTTAGGGAATGCTGGAGGGTTGCTGGTTCAATTCCCGGGACTGACAAGAAAAACTTCATTCACAGCTAAAGTGCCCTTGAGCAAGGCACCTAACCCCCAGACTGCTCCCAGAACACAGAGGTGGTTAGCAGCCCCCTGCTCCGGTTGTGTGTGTGTTTACTGCCCCTAGTGTGTGAAGAATTGCTCACTAGTGTCTGTTTCTGTGTTCATTACAATGGATCAAGGGTGTTGAATTAGCATGGCCAGAGGCGATGTCTCCCGACCATTATCCAGGGATTATTGAATTGTCCCCACCAATAATTTGAAAAATCTATCAACATGTCATTAACCTAGAGCTGCAGAAAGGGATAAATCACATTCTCTACTCGAGTCCTACCTCTCTTTAACATAAGACCAGTGTGATTGGCTGTGCCTTTCCCTGCTGTCACGTGAGTCTCTGTAGTTTGGTTGTTAGCAGCACCAAAACTGGAAGGAAAACTTTCCAGTCATAAGTGAGTATTAATGTTCAAGACTCAGGTGCAATGTGGCTGACACATGGGTGTCAAAATCGAGTGAGGATGGAGGCAAAAAAAGAAGGTGTACATAAGGAGGGTGGTGGTAGATTCATAGGTCCCCACCAATGTTAAGAGCAAATCTATGGGAAGCCAGCTTTGGCAACCTATGAGTGTGCCAGATCTACAGGCCCATCTGTAGGCAAATGTGTTGCAGGATGCCATACAGATCATCTATGCCTCCACGCTCAAACGTATTTCATCTTGCATTCAGACTAGAAGCAGTTTTCCCAGTAAATTTATTGCTTTAGTATTGTAATCACTTACGGGTATCCTCATTACAGTCACACACAAAGTCTCATTCGACGCCCACAAATCTGTTTTGGTGTATTATATTTGTTATCAGTTAATGTCTATACATTCAAAAGTTAGAAGATGCCAGGCAATTTTTTTTACCCCACTAATTTGTTGATTTGTTCTAAGTGTAAATAAGTTCTACAGCTTCTATAAGGAAACATACTCAATGTTGGCATTTTTTTTTTCAGACAAAAAGAGCAAGTGCAAAATTTCATAGGAGGAAAGGAAAATGGACACAGTGAAATGTCCAGAGAATTGGGCTCTGTCAGTTACTGTATAGAGATTACTCAGCCTCCTTAGACCGTTCCATTTGTCTGACCTAGGTTACTAAAAGAAGCCTTCATAGTAAGTCCTACTGAGGACACATCCTACCATCCTACCGACCGCAGCCTAGGCTTTGGAACGTAGCTTTTTTCTTGCTGGTCCACCACTGATGTTCCTGTCTCAAGGTCTCTGTATGCTCTGTGTTTAGCCTCCTAGCTCTTGTTTTATCTAGCTCTGTCTATGTTTTAGTTTAACTCTCTTGCTCCCTCTCTGTCTCTGGTTCTTTGGTTGGTATCATTTCATTATGGAATTGCTCTCAGTTACACACACACACACACACACACACACACACATTTTGACAATCACATAGGACCAAAAAGCTTAAATTCCAGTCATTGAGGTCTACAGCTAATAACCAACCAAGACTTGTCGAAATTATCATGAGAATTTTCATGGAGCATCACAAAAGATTTTGTACAGCACAGGAACCCTGGTTACATTCTGAAAAATTCTCAGGTTCTGACGAGGTTTTAGTTTTATAGTTAACCAGAGGGAAAGCAAACCTGTTCTTAATTTCTTTACTAATGTGTTTTGGTTTCATTTATAATAAAGGAGAGGTAGAACATACATTGATGTTTAGATATAAGGGGTCTTAAGTGTAATGAGTGAAATGGACAATGCAACGATTGTCTAAAATCTTGCTAGTCCTCAAGTTGGTTATTATATTGTTATTGAGTAATGTCAGTAAATCACATGTAAATGTGCAGATCTGCTCTCTTTTATGTTATATTAAAAGTATGCATTATTAAATCGCAGAGAACATTCCAGCAGTCTCTGAAGCAAGAGGTGGAAAATAATAAAAAGTCTAAGTTGATTCACAGTTGGCTTTTTGCTTTTAGTTTTTCTTTTTGATTATACAGTGGAACAATGCCCTTACAGAGCAGTGGAGAGTAATGGTTGTTTAACTTATGTTTTAAGTGTTTTATTTATTTTTTAATAGTTGTATTCAAAGAAGAATATAGTTACTTAAATGTTATTCACATTGATTTTTTAAAGCAATTATTATAATCTAAAATGTTGTACAAATGACATGTTTTTGTCCATGCAGTTCTGGTCAATACTTAATTCCTGCTCATTTTCTTTATGTCTGTTAAAAAGGTTGGACAACACTTTAGAAGAAATCATTTTCAAGCTTGTGCCTGGCCTCAGAGAAAGTAAGTGTACCAATGTACTTGTATTGTTCTTTCTTTAATTGGGTTTTGGCAGTAAATTACAGCAATTTATTGCATCACTGATGAGACAGTATGCTGAGGTGTTTCCTCAGATAAGTTCTCAGTCTTCTTTTATTTTTTTGCTCTCATCTCTCTCTCTCTCTCTCTCTCTCTCACTCTCCTTCTCTCTGACTCTCTCTCACTCACTCTTAATTTTCAGAGGAACAACAGCAGGAGATTGAGTTCTGGAAAAGGAGCAAGTCAAAAGAAAATGGCAATGGTATGCATGCATTTTTTCACTTGAAGTTTTCCAAATTTAAATAAGGAAACCAATCAACTGACACAATAACTGTAAATGTTTTTATTTTCTAAACATTTTTTAACAAATAAATTCCCTCACACGGTATAAAATGATAATCACTGAGAGCATCCAGGTGAAGCTACACACATTGAATAAGCTGCAAGCCACATAGGCACATCTAAGCTAGAGTAAGCAGCGAATTCTTGAAGAGTTGGTGAGGGTTTCCTCTGTTAAGCAAAGATTAGTGCTCAGAGTTGTCTAACTGTAATTGTGGCTCAACCCACTTGTGGCTGGGGGGACCATAACAGCACTCATCATGCACTCTCTGAAACATAATGGTAGGTATGTTTGTAAATAGTGGTTGACTGCCAGGGTTCCTGGTAGGTTTGGGCAGTATAATGGCAATACAATAGACCACGGTATGTAAAAATGTGTATAGTATCTCAAAATGGCAGTCTTTATAAAGATGTTCAGTTCTGTGCCTGTTTGGTTGGTACATTTCAAAATCATGTGCATTTAAGAGAACCACAGAGAGGGGGCACTGTGGGAACTCACTGACTAATGATGTCATGCTGAAACCAGGTGGGGGAAAAAACACAAGCCCAGTAGCACACCAGAGTTACAGCTTTAGCACAGAAGGAAGATGACGTGTGTGTGAAAACAGACACAAACCCTGCAAAGACCCTTCAGTCAAGTTTGTTTTCAGAGATATGAGTCTATCTTCTAAACGTGTGATTTCAGCCTCAGTTAATTGGAACACAGTCTGTACTGTGGTGTTTAACACTGAGGTATTTAACACAGTAGTGTTTTACATCTTAAAAGGAGTATTGACAATTGTGGGGAAGTGCAGTTTTTTCTGGTATGCTCATGTTCAGAAGCTCTACGTCTTTAAAGGTGGAATGGTATGTTTGAGGGAAAAAATTCCTGTTGTTTGTACGTGGCTGAAGTTGAACTTGTCTGTAAGTTTTTATTCAGTTTGACATACCACAGAAACTCATTTGTAGCTTACGTTGATTAGTATTTAGCACTTTTGCTCTGTTTACTTTCATGCAGTTAGCAGTCTCTCGAAATTAGAGTGGGTTCTTACCAAAATAGTTTGATACAGAAAAAAATAAGTCAGTATCACCCACCAGTGGAGCAGGAATATAGCAGTATACTCATCTATTTTCAAGATTTTCAACGTTTGGAGGCCTCTTTGCCATTTCTCTGCTGTGAGCAGAGAGAGGAAGTCTAGCATGTCTGACCGAGCCACATTGCATTTTTTACTTGTTTTCTGTCACTTGAGTTTCAGAAACACATTAGATTGATTTCCCACACTAACAGACTAGAGAGTTAGCAAATGGTGAGGAAACACTTGAATTTTTTTTTTGTTGTTTAATTACAGTAATGAATGTCGCTCAAAAACCCACTTTATGCTACTGTGTTGAACATACTCCATAAGCACGGGATATGTTAGTCTAGAACATGTCACTTGAATTAGCTGTCTTAGGCACAGGTTTTTAACTTTAACACGTGTGTTAGAGAACACTAAGCTGAATAGAGACTACACTGTGCCTAAATGGTTAAAATGTGTCATTACCCATGGAAAGCAGACTGCTTCTACAAACATTTGTGAAAGAATGGGTCACTCTTAGGAGCTTGGTGAATTCCAGCATGGTACCGTGATAGGATGCCACCTGTGCAACAAGTCCAGTTGTGAAATTTCCTTGCTACAAATTGTTCCAAAGTCAACTGTCAGAGGTATTATAACAAAGTGAAAGTGATTGGGAAGAACAGCAACGATGCAATGACAGAGTGGGGTCGTGTAGTACACAGAAGTCGCCAACTTTCTGCAGAGTCAATCACTACAGACCTCCAAACTTCATTTGGCCTTCAGATTAGCTCAAAAACAGTGAGTAGAGAGCTTCATGGAATAGGTTTCTATTGCTGTGCAGCTGCATCCAAACTTACATCACTGTTCATTCATTCGTTCATTGTCTGTAACTGCTTATTCAGTTCAGGGTCGCGGTGGATCCAGAGCCTACACGGAATCACTGGGCGCAACGCAGGAATACACCCTGGAGGGTGCCTTATATCACTATGGCAAAGTGTTGGATGCAGTGTTGTAAAGCACACTGCCACTGGGCAATGTGAGCAATGCAGATGTGTTTTCTGGAGTGACGTCACACTTCTCTGTCTAGCAATCCAATAGACGAGTCTGGGTTTGCTGGTTGGCAGGAGAACAGTACTTGTCTGACTGCATTATTCCAAGTGTAAAGTTTGGTGGAGTGGGGGATTACATGCTTGAGCATACCAAGAGATTTTGGACAATTTCATGCTCCTAACTTTGTGAAAACAATTTGGGGATGGCCCCTTCCTGTTCCAGCATGACTGTACACCTGTGCACAAAGCAAGGTCCATAAAGACATGGATGAGTTTGGTCTGTACAGAGTCCTGACCAGAGTCCTGACCTTAACCTAATAGAGCACCTTAGGTATGAATGGTCAAAATTCCCATAAACACACTAAACATTGTGGAAAGCCTTCTCAGAAGAGTTGAGGATGTTATAGCTGCATAGATTCGGCCGACATCATATTAAACCTTATGGATTAAAAATCGGATGTCACTTAAGTTCAATAGTGTGCAAAGGCAGATGAATGAATGCTTTTGGCAATATAGTGTATATATCACTGGTTGTGTGCTAGGACACATGGTGAATTAGTTGGTATACACACTCTTGGTGTCGCCCTGGAAGTCATCTTCTATTCACATAACCACAGTTACATACATAACTAGTGTTTGACCTTCTCCTTCCATCAAGGATGTAATAAAATATATAGAGAGTTTATACACATATAAACTTACAATACTATATAAAACAAAATAATAACTGAATATTGTTTTGTATATGTATCAATTCAAAGTTTTGGTGCTTATTATAAATTTTATATATATATATTTATTCCATTTAAGTATTCTATAGTGCAGTGGTTCCCAACCTGGGCCCTGGACTTGCCCTTGTTCTGCATATTTTGGTGTTCTTCATGCTTCCAACCTGGCTGATCCAAAAATCAGTTCATTAACAAAACCTTTTATTGTGAATTGTGTGTGTACAAGCAGGAAAACATGAAAATATGCAGGATATGGGTACTCTAGAAGGAGGGTTAAATATGTATTATGCTTTAAGTCAAAGAGCCCACCAAATTACCTGACTACAGAGCTGGGGGTACTTGCTAGATTTGCTTAAATCAATTATTTTCATACTGCGCTGGTCACATTTTCTTCCCAAGCAGATTTGAAACCAGATATCTTGTTGTATTATTTCTGCATGTCTGAAGCTACTTGGAATTAATGCATTTGCATAGTTTATGGACATGTATTCATTATGTAGGTCTAGTCTGCTGTCAGGCTTTTTCAGTAGATGGGAAATCAAGCGTTTACTCCCAGAAAGATAAACCTGAAAGATGTCGAGTCACATTCTTTGGGTTTGAAACAATCCCCCTCATGAGCTTGGAATTCAAATATAATCTACAGAGAAAAGGGGTTCGGTTTTATTGAACATTATACTGTTTTTCTGCCATCTTCTTTGCTTTTTAAATGACCCAATCTCTCTTTTACACACACACACACACATTTTCCTGAAGGCTTGAATCTGCACAAAAGCTCATAAGAGTGTGCAGCTGTAAGCAATTCTTAATGATCACGTAATTACTTTCCTTCATTTCCCCAAGTGTGTCTTCCCAAATATCGGCCCTTTCATATCATTATATAGAGGAAGAATGGGGGAAGGCTCTGCCGCTCTTTCGCAGCAGTAGCTGCTCGGTTTAGCTGCATGAATGTGAGACTGCATGATTGTGCTTGAACATCTGAGCAGCTTGGTGTTGGCTATATTCACTCATTAAAGCAAGCAAAACAATGCACCTCATGCATACTGCATGTCCAATATAAGAATCCATGCATTCTTAATTAAATCCATAAAACATGAGTCTATTTCTCTTCCCATGGTCGTCTTCATCTGTGCAGCTATGCACTCCTGCATGGCTTTTGTAAATTCAACATGATCACTGTGTGTCCTTTCAGATGATGGGCCCAAGTGTAAAAAGGCGAAGGTGGAGGAGGAAATTGATGACAGAGGGAACGGAGACTACCACAGGAGTGACCCTCAGATAGCCATCTGCCTGGACTGCCTTCGCAACAATGGTCAGATGGGAGAGAATATTGTTAAGGTTAGCTGTGTTCAACAACCCCCTCTCTAGCTACCCTGATCATATTTCCATATCTCTCTTTTTTTCCTCTTAATCAAAAAATGACTTAAAGTAAGGATGCACCGATATGGGAACTCATGCCGATGTCTGATATTATTCATGTGTATATTTGACAATACATATAATAATACATAAACATTTCTTAATTGCAAAACTTGAGTTTAATCCCACACTGATTAGTTTTATGCAAAAAATGTAATTTAATTTTATTGGGTTATTAATTGGAGGGTTGGGTGACAATATTATACAATTAAATGAATTAAGGAATAATTAATTAAAAGAAGAATTAATTAATTAAATGTCATTGTCTGTAACCGCTTATCCAGTTCAGGGTTGCGTTGGGTCCAGAGCCTACCCTGAATCACTGAGCGCAAAGCAGGAACACACCCTGAAGGGGACGCCAGTCCTTCACAGGATGACACACACTCACACATTCACACAAATATCATCCATCATCCGTCAGTGGGCGGGCCTAATCCGATTGATAGCCTGCTGTTGGCTAACGTTAGGATCTTTTTCTTTCTAGCTAGCGCTAACTACTGGCTGTCTGTTGGGTGCTAGTGTGGAACCTGATGGAGTGGAAGATAACGGAGCAGCAGGGGTGCTCTTCAATTAAATTTGCAGCTTTTCACCCTGAACTCTTACTTTCGAAATTCTGCCCTCTTAAAACTACCATTAGTAGACTGAAATATGAATCTAATGTACGTGATCAATCTGTCTTGCCTTACTGTGCAATCTAGCCAATCAATCAGACTGGATCGGAGTTAGGCCCGCCCACTGACAGATGATGGATGATGTTGACAGATTTAAAATCAGTTAAATAAATCACATAAAATTATTTTGTTTTTATTTCAAATTTTAATAATTTAATGAAACATTCAGTTAATTATCTCTTCTTTTAATTAATTATTTATTTATTCATTTAATTATATAATATTGTCACAAAAAATAAACCAACATAATATACATAGTGGGGCGGCACGGTGGCGCAGCAGGTAGTGTCGCAGTCACACAGCTCCAGGGGCCTGGAGGTTGTGGGTTCGATTCCTGCTCCGGGTGACTGTCTGTGAGGAGTTGGTGTGTTCTCCCCGTGTCCGCGTGGGTTTCCTCCAGGTGCTCCGGTTTCCTCCCACAGTCCAAAAACACACGTTGCAGGTGGATTGGCGACTCGAAAGTGTCCGTAGGTGTGAGTGTGTGAGTGAATGTGTGTGTGTCTGTGTTGCCCTGTGAAGGACTGGCGTCCCCTCCAGGGTGTATTCCCGCCTTGCACCCGATGATTCCAGGTAGGCTCTGGACCCCCCGCGACCCTAAATTGGATAAGCGGTTACAGATAATGGATGGATGGATGGATGTTTCTATATTTCAGAGACAACAAGTATCAGCCAAAGTGGTGTACAATAAAACAAATTTAAAAAATTTAAGAAGAAAAAAATTAAAGAAGGGAAGCATACCTAAAAAAAAAAAAACCTGGAGATTGTGGGTTCAGGTCGCACTGTGTGTGACTGTCTGTGAGGAGTTTGGTGTGTTCCCCCATGTCCATGTGGGTTTCCTCTGGGTGCTCTGGTTTCCTCCCACGTTCTCCCCCCACAAAAAAAGGTTGGTAGGTAGATTGGCTATTCAGAAGTGTCCAAAGTGTCAAAAGTGTGTGTGTGTGTGTGTGTGTGTTTGTTGCCCTGTGAAGGACTGGTGCCCCCTCCAGGGTGTATTCCTGCCACCACGACCCTGAACTGGATAAGTGGTTACAGATAATGAATGAATGAATGAATGAATGAATGAATAAGTTATTAAGAATATTCGGACATTAGAATTGGAATACAGTAATCCCTCGCTACTTCACGGTTCATCATTCGCGGATTCGCTACTTCGCGGGTTTTTTCAAGGGGGCTTTTTTATTATTTACATGTATTAGACTAGGCCTGTAGGTAAAATATATATCATATACAATATTTCTTACGTACAGTACATGTATTGTTCGTGTCCACATCCGAATCCGTGAAATTTACTTACGCTAAAACACAGCGTAGGAATTACTCTATTAAAGAATCTGGTAGGATATCACATGTAGTTCCAGCTGAAAAACATTATAGAATGACTGTTTAATGCAAAGGGTGGGTTGTTAACAGTACAGGGAGGGTTTTAAAAGTCCAAATACTCGTTAAATACATAAAAAAATTCGTTTTTCACGGGTGGTCTTGGAACGCATCCCCCACAAAAAATGAGGGATTACTGTATAATTTTTTAATAACCTAAATAAATAAATCAGAAATAAAATTATACCACTGTTTTCAAACAAATCAACACAAGTGCCCCAAAACCGAGAGAACAGAACAGAGTTTTGGTTACAGTATAGGTGATATTCATTCTTATTTAAAAACACAAACACACAAATAAACACTATGAGCAATATTGAGATTAGCAAAAACAATTGAGAAAATGTCAATATATTGTACCCTAAGTCAATAGTGTAATTATTGTGAAAGGCTTACATCTTACCAAATAACAGGTATCTGTCAGTGCTTGAAGGAGTTAAGGGAATAAGAAGGCAATAACAAAGCAAAAAATAATTACAAATAACATTATTATGGTTACTGTGGTATTGTGTAATAAATGTTACTGTGTTACTAGGGTGATATTGTATGTTTTACGTTTATATTTGTATTTCAAACTATTTCAGATCAATGAAACGGTGATACAGTAAAAAAAAAAGGAATAATGATATAATGGTGACATGCTTCTCTGCACAATTTATAATATTGTGGTCATAAGGTATTTTGGACACTCATCGTATGCAGTAGTGACGTTATTTATATTTCATGTAGCCCTATCAGAAGATAAACTTAATTAGACTGTTCATATACAGGATTTTTTTATCTAACTAGAATTTGAGAAAAAAAGACTGATATTTAGTCTAAAATGAAGCACCGCTCAGTTCCCCTTGCTCCCACTCTGTCTGTGTGTTCAGTTACTGCTTATTTTCCTTTTGATTCTCTCTTTGATCTTCCTCCTTGCTAATTCTCCCTAAGTGAGCACCAAATGCATGACAGGATTTACTGAAGAGTAGCTGCTAATCTTGAGCTTTTGCCTCCCACTCCACAGCCTGCTTACATTTAATGACAATACTTATCATACATGATCACATCACAGCTCTAATTATTAATTCAGCATGTTGGTATCGCAATTAAAAATATCATGTTTTCTTTACCATTGTCTACATTATGCAAAATATGAAGGCTGATTGAAGTCATGTCTGAATATGTTAAAAATCTCCTGATATAATAAGTAAGCTCTTAAAGGGGCCCCTAGGCCAAAATCAAACGTTTGTGTCATCTGTTTTAAACATGACTGCTTACCTCCTAGACTAGAACCAGAAACGTATGCTCTAGGGAATACCAAGAATACAAGCCCATTCCAGAGAAGTTGGGACAGTTTGTAAAACGCTACACAAACTAAATCAGTAATTATTTACCATTTTTTTATATTGATTTTGCTTTATATAAATTGACCAAAGTACAAAGAAAATATTTCCTATGTTCAGTGACCAACTTGATTGTATTCTGAAAATATTAACAAATTTAGAATTTGAAGTTATATTCAGGATGCACCATTTTGAAACATTCTAACTACAGGTCACTGAATTCATTGATGTCAGTTATTGCCACAGGTGTAAAAAATTACTCCTACTCCTGCAGTCATTTGTGAAAGAATGGGTCATTGTATAGATCTCTGAATTCAAGGGTGGTACTGTAAGAGGATGCCAATGTGGCAACAAGTCAGTTTGTAACATTTCTTCCCTCATAGATATTCCACAAACAACTAAAAGCAGTATTATTGAAAAGTGGAAGCACTTAGGAACCACAGCAACTCAGCCACGCAGAATGAAAATATTCTTAGTTTTGGGTGCTTTGCAACTGTAGTAAAGCTAATCTAATTTTCAACATACAATTCTGAACAAGGCTCATTAGACAGGGTAAGAAATTTGCTTGTGTTTTTTGATCCTTGTTGAATGTTACCCATGTCACAGTTGTCTCATTAAGACCCCAGTGAACTATGGTAACATTTTGGAAAAAGGAGCATAAAGGAAAAGGAATGGTGATTTAACACAGTGGAAAACATTCCTCTGTCCCAACATTTTTGAGGTGTGTTGCAGGTATAAAAATTCTAAATTTGTCAATATTTATAAAATTTTACAATCAAGCTGATCAGTGAACTCACTGGAAATATTTTCTTTGTACATTTGTCAGTTAAAAAAGTTTCAGTAGAATTGCGTACTACAAAAAATTTGTTTTAATAGACAAACACTTTTGATGCATTTTGATGTTGAGGGAAATTTTGAAATGCTACTTGGGGATGCAGGTGGGCAGTTACTGGGAAGCTGGATATAATTCATATTATTTATTTTATTTATTTATTTTTTAATATATCGTCTTCAGGGCTTAATGAAGAAATTTATTCGCTGCTCAACTCGAGTCACAGTTGGAACAATCAAGAAGTTCTTAAGTCTAAAGTTAAAGCTTCCAAGTTCTTATGAGGTAGGCAATTACTTTAAGTATGTATGTGTGTGTTAGAAGTTTATATAGGCTGCACCAACTGCTGTAACAGCATCTCCTCTTCTAGGATTTTTAGCCTAAAGTTTGGAATATTGCTCACATCACACACATCATAACCATCACTTCAAATTATCCTAGAGTTATTGAATAGTGCTCCTTCACTCAGGAGAAGCCAGTTTCACTGCAGCACAGCCCAATGCTGGGTTGCTTTTAACCTCTCTGACTGACACTTAGCATTGCACATGGTGATCTTAGACTTATATGCATCTGCCCCACAGCATCCCATTCTACTGGTCACTGAGGTTATTCAAGATTTAATGAATGCCTCTATCAGGAGTGGGTGCATATTAATATAGTTTTGATTCTTTGCTAAATCAGTTTGTGACTAAAAACCTACCATATTTACAAGTAAGATATTGTCAGAAATTAATCTTTTTTAAAGAGTCTTTGGTGTCTTTTCAAAGCCCAGCCCCCCACTGAGTTACACTGAGCACATATATAAAAATGGTCACTAAAATCAACAGGAAAATTAATATTGTTGAGGTTGTTCTTTGTAGAGTATGCGTTAACTGGTTTTCACCTAGAAAATCTATTAAATAATTGATCAGGGATGTCAAACGTTTGCATGTTCTGTGAAAAATGATTGTATCTACACACATTTTGTCTTTCCCTGCAGCTAGATGTTCTATGCAACGGAGAGATCATGGGGAAAGATCACACCATGGAATTCATCTACATGACAAGGTGGAGGCTTCACGGTGAAAACGTAAGCTGTTTAAGCACTCTATTCTCACCTCTTGCTAAATCTGTATCCTCTTACCTGCTCCCCTGACAAAAAATTGAAGGAGTGTATTTTAATTTGTTAATGAAGTGTAATCTAATGGAATAGTTGTGAGATCTGGAATATACAACTCTGTAATTACTGGCTGCTGTTAGACCTGAGGCTTCTGTCCTCATTGGCTCACTTTTGTTTGTCCTGCTTTTTCTCTACACATGCACCCTGAACATGATCTATTTCAGTCCAGGTAAAAGTGACATACATATTTGCAAGTGTGCTGAATTAAATTTTAAGGTGTTTTGTTCTGCTTTGATAGTAGGATATGTTTTATTCAAGTTGGTTAATTGTAAGGTAACAGACTTGTATGTAACTGTGAACTTGTAGGGATGAATTACATGTACATGTTGAGGGTGGTGGCCCAGTGACAATTAAAGGTAGTGTATATGATTTCAATCCAATACACATCTGTAAAATCCCACCAATGTTTATTCACAGTTTGATAGCTCTCTGGTTTGTTTGCATGCTGGGAAAAATCTGGTGTTTGTACTCAGCTTTGACACTGTAAATGGGAAACAAACAATGTGTCTCGGTCAGAGTAACAACTATATTCCAGCTAATTAGCAACAGCAGGTCTTGTTTTGGTGTAAGACAAAAAGAGGTGTTTCTGAGGGAGCACTAAATTGTGGGGTGGTGTTTGATTTGTTGAAGGTAAATAGCAACAGTAGGTCTCCAGAATTGTGTAACAACACCTTTAAGTGCCTATTTAGTGATTACTTAACTGGTGATATGCTGTTTCTCTGAAGATGTGCATACATGACTTAAAATCAGCATGGTATACTTGGTCAGGGAACTGGTCAGGATTTTTTGTTTATTGCATAATTAAATATTCCCAGAGATGTGTAGTGATCCAATTTGTTTTCCAGTAAAATAACTGCACCTGTGCACCTATGTCTGTAGCAAACAAACATGTCATTTACAAATCAATATCACAGCAGCATGATTGTTTCTTATAAGCACAGTAACATCACAAAGGTCCAATTTTCTGGGCTCCATCCTGTAAGGAGTTCTGACAGCTAGTTGCAGTTCTGTGGGAATTCTCACTGGGATCCAAACACTCACAAGTGGGTCAGTGTGGACCCACACTTCATTTCCCCACACAACACCTTCTTCAACTCTCTCTAAAAATAGCCCCCTGCTAGGCCTGGGCATAATATATTAGTGTATGCATATGTATGACAGTGTGTGTGTGTGTGTGTGTGTGTGCGCGCATATGACTCACCTGCAGTCGCTGCTGTCCAGATGCTCCCACTCTCCACAGCTGCCAGTGAGCCATCTTTATTTCAACAGTGCTTTGTATTCACAGTTCCACCCTCCTCTGATAAAGTGTCCTTAATCAAATTAAGATCCTGTTACATAAAATGCATTATACAGCTTTATGACCTAATTAAGAAAATAAATTAATAACCTGCCACATATTTTGCTTCATTCTTTATGTTCATTTTGTGTTTATATTTTCTTTGCTTTTCTTTTTTGCAATTGCAAGTTTTAGAGCTTTTGTACGCGCATGTATGTGTGTGTGTGTGTGTGTTTGTGTATATATATATATATATATATATATATATATATATATATATTTCACATTTTTATAACATTTGTTAACTGTTAATTTTTAGTATTAAAAATTCTAATAATTTTATTGGGAAAAAAAGTATTAATACAAGTGTGTGTCACGGTGGCACAGCAGGTAGTGTTTCTTTCACACAACTCCAGGGATCTGGGGTTGGGGGTTTGAGTGACTGTCTATAAGGAGTTGTGTGTTCTCCCTGTGTCCGTGTGGGTTTCCTCCGGGTGCTCAGGTTTCCTCCCATGGTCCAAAAACACACAGGTGTGTTAGGTGGACTGGTGACTCAGAATTGTCCGTAGGTGTGAGTGTGTGAGTAAATGTGAGAGTGTGTGTCGCCCTGTGAAGGACTGGCGCCCCCACCCTGCCACCACCCCTCAGTGTGTAGTCCCTTAATAGAAATCATAATGAATGCAATAGTCGCTACTTAAATTTTAGGTTATTTTTTGTTGATTAAAATGACAATTATCATTTTTAATTATACGCCACAATTACCATAAAATGTCCAAAGCACAGGTAAAATGCTTTAATTTTGAATTACAATTACACATTACATAAAAACGCTTTAAAGCTTATTTGTACACCAAATACATTCTAAAAACCAAAATTCATTGAAATCTTGAGGCTTTTGGAGTGTGCCTCTTGAATGAAGCTGGTTGTACATAAGAAAGGTAGAATCACCACAATCCAGGCAGTCTTCATCAGCATCAGCTCACTCTGGAAGAACAGTCATTAAATTCAGCAGGAAAACATAGAGATAGCTAGTTCTGATATATGTTCTGAGTGACTGGGCACAATCAGATTTACAGTGGGAGTTGTAGCTCTTGCAGTGGAAAGCTTTTCTCTGGACTGGAGCTTCATTCTTTGAGATGAGTTGGGGCAGCTTCTGTGATGTAGAACTAATCAGCCAGCATCAGAATCTAATGCTCTCAGGGTTGAGGGCAATTTCTTCCTGTAATGCCTTCCTAGAAAACTGGAGGCTGTTACTGCGGCAAAGGGGTTTATTGTAATGTGATTTTCCTGTGGTCAGCTACATAGTTAGCAGGTTTTCTGTTTGAGACCAGAACATTATTGGGTAACACATTTCTGTAGGTCATCCTTCAGAGGGCCACATGACACCTATATACAGTAGGTACAGTAGTACAGACAAAAATATTTCAAAACTATTTGAGCAGTAAGAGTTTATTTGATCAAAAACAAACAAACCAAAAATCCTCATATTATAAT
Organism: Hoplias malabaricus; assembly: GCF_029633855.1. Lineage (NCBI taxonomy): Eukaryota > Metazoa > Chordata > Actinopteri > Characiformes > Erythrinidae > Hoplias > Hoplias malabaricus. The sequence continues at coordinate 20,684,568 of NC_089802.1, read as the reverse complement.
TAAACAAATAAAATTATTTCAGTAAGTATTGCTATTCTGTGTGTGAATGTGTTAGTTTAACCCTTATCATCCAATACCTAGTTTTGTTATTTAATATTTTTAATAAATACTTAATTATGTTAAATCAAGTGTGCTGTTGATATATATATATATACACACAAGCAAAAATAATAAAAGTAATTACCACTGACATAAACCTCTATAAATGCTCTTTTATGCTGTTATAATGCATTCTATAGCGAAGCTGACTAAAGCAGGCTTTATGACAAATGTCTTTTGTTGGATTAAGATTTTTATATTTGATTATGTAGATTTATATCAGTTGAAATATTAGGCTTGTGTACCTGCTATGAAGCTATTTTTTTATCAGACGTAACTGATCATATGCTACAGATAATAGAGCTTTTAGTGTATTCTCTTAAATGCTTGACAATATTTTATTCTAATTGATTTCTAATTATGTGTGTTACATGTTTAATGCTCTTTCACCAATGATAATGATAATAATAATATATTTTTATGTGTTTTATTCTCTTTCATCAGGTCTACCCAATGGTACTTGAATATCGTCCACGTATTGACTTTGGTTAAACAAGCTAAGGGTCCTGCACTACCCTCAGCCAGTCAACACACAGGACAGCAAATGGACATGAAACTGTTCTGTTCTTAACATTCTTTCACACTTCTTTTTTCATTCCTTTTCTAGACCATTCTCATTCCTCCAATTTCTCATCAAAGCAGGGTCGGTACCTCTTTGAATGCTATTTAACTCCTGCCCCAGTTTGCAATTGGATTTTTTTTTTCTTGCCAGGTGTGTCTTTTTGGTGACCTAGCATCAGAACTATTGACATAATGCAGTTACAGTCCCGAGAAAAGGGTTTTACTCTTTAAGTGCTTTCATATAATTTGCTTTTGTCAATAACTATAATAGTGCCTTTTCCATGCGTTCTGTTTCAGTGACAGTCACTGATCCACAGTCACAGCAGCCTTTTTTGTACAGATAAAATGACTTAATGAACAAAGATATTTGTTCATAGGTTGTACAAAAACACACAATGGTGTCTTATCAGCGCGCTGTTATTATTATAATAAGCTACTTCTATCGATATCATACTCTTATTACATCCCTCATCTGCATCCTACTGCACCTGAGCCGTAAAGAACCGCAGTGTCTACAGGATCTGCTGGGATTTTGATGCTTTTGTAAAAATGAAGGAACCATTTGTAGTGGCAGTAGAGAAAGTCTGGTGCAAATCTTCCACCAGAACAAAACAAAGAGTAACTTATTATAATATTACTTGCACTAAAATTGTAATAACTGAATTAAACTGATTTTTCAAATTATCTGGATAGCTTTGGCCATTCAGATGTGAGAAAAGTAAAAGTGAGTAGTTTATATATATACACACAATGCTGTAAATGCATTGTCCTCCCTGCCATGTATGTATTGTAAAAAAATAATAATAATTTTAGGCCTAAACCCACTTTCAATTTATAGCCAGATAAAATTGTCAGTTTGATGAAACAAAACCTTTTTGTTTAAAATGTGGTTTAAAATGGCTTCTATGCAGGGTGTTCTAAGGGAATATATTGCCCAAAGAAACTTATTTATAACCCTTAATAAAATAACAAATCCCATTTCCAGAATATTTGAGACACTAACTAAAAATGCAATGATATCTACAAACTGTAATTAGTTAAAGACCTTGAATGTTTATTTAAATGATTAAAGTACAAAGGAAACATTTTCATGTTTAAACAGACAAACCTAATTGTATTTTGTAAAAACATTAGAATATGATGCCTGCAACATACAAAAAATGTTGGGACAGAGGCAGAAAAAAGGGAACATCCACCATAGAAATAAACTTTACAAGCAAGAATGGGTCATAATTCACCACTTTGCGCTTTGCACTTTGAGAGAATTTTCAGTCAGTTCAAAAAAAAAAAAGTTTCTTTGCACAAGATGGCGAAGAATTGAGGTATTTTACCATCTACAGTTCATGATATAATGTAAAGTTTCAAGGAGTTGGGAAAACTTGATATGTAAAGCCAAGGGCAGAAACAGCAGCTGTATATGTGTGGCCATTGAGACCTCTGGCAGTATTGTTTCAGAAACTGTCATGCTACACTTATGGACATAACCACATGGGCTCAGGAATACTTGGAAAATCATTGTCACTTAACACAGTCCACCACTGCATCAAAAAATGCAACCTGAAACTGTATATAATGGAAAGAGAAAGTCATATATTTATTTTTCACAGAAGCAACAATGAGTTCTCTGGCCTGAAGTCATCAGAAATGAAACAAAATATAGTGGAAATGTGTTCTGTGGTCAAATGATTCTAGCTATTTTATTTTTATTTTATTTTTTTGGAGAAAAGAAGCCAAAGATGAAAAGGCCCATCCAGATTGTTACTAACAAAAAATGCAAAAACCCGCACCTGTGATGGCATGGGTGTCAGTACCTAAGTTATGTGACAGTGTCATTGATGCAGAGGCTTGTATTCGTATTTTGGATAGACATATGCTGCCACCAAGATTACTTCTTTTCCCAAGAACTCTATGCCTATTTCAGCAGGACAATTCCAGGCCCCATTCTGCATGAGTTACATGCTGTATGGGTGCTTGACCTTCCTGCCTGTATCCAGATCTGTCTTTTTTGGAAAATGCATGGCATATCATTAAGATGAGAGATGAGATTGCTGAGCAGCTCAAGTCTTGAATACAGCAAGAATGGGCAAAAATTCCACTTAGTGTAAAAATTAGTATCTTCAGTTCACAAATGATTAAATACTTTATTTAAAGAAAAGGTGATGTGAGTCAGTGGTAAAAATGTACCAGCTTTTATTTATTTATTTATTTTATGTTGCAGGCGTCACTTTCAACTTTTTTTTCCTATTTAATAAACAGAATTAATTATGTCACTGAAACACAAATTTTTTCTTTGTCCTTTCGTCTGTTAAATAAAAGTTCAAGCGAAGTAATAAATGACATATTTCAGTTGTCATTGCATTTTTAGAAAAGTAAGTGGAAAAATAAAATTGCTCTATGACAGCAAGAACTCATTGGCAGTCACTGCAGCTCTGGATGGTCAGGGTTCAGTATCTGCACTAGTTCACGTTAAATAAAATGAAGAATAAAAATGAAGGGATTTTTTGTCATACGTGACAATATAAGTGTACTGCTAAAGTCTTTTTCACTGGCGTCAGGTGATTATGAAGTGTCAAAAGCTAGATATATTCAGTACTGTCAGTTTTATTGTAAGGATGGACACAATGATGGATCTTCTGTACTTATACATTTTGTACTTATACACTTATGCATTTTTTCCAAAATATGTTGTTTTTTTAAAACATCTGCTTTCTTCACATTCAGGTAGGTGTCCTTTAGGTGTCTTAGCTTTAAAAACAAGACACGATTTAAAATGAACCTATGTCAAAATGCTGAAAAAGTATCAAAGAGTACATGAATAATCAAGGCAAAATCCAAGTGGGCTTATTCTCTTATTCCAGTTTTTCTTCTGAAGAGCTGTTAAGAGACACAAACCCAGATTCCTACATTTTGTGAAGCTATAAACACAATCTCTGTTCTACTGTTAGATCTTTCATATTACACCAAAGAAGCAAATTTTTAAAAATGTAAAAATACTGAACTTGCCTTACAGATACATACACAAATGCTTTAAAAGCTACCTAGGGCTTTCATTTTTGTACAGTAATTAAAATATTTAGCAAAATAGGTACATATGCATTATTTAGCCAATATTTAGAAGTTCGATGAGAGTTGGTGTATTAGCTGAGTAGAGGTGAGTCTATGGAAAGTTCCATTTTCCATTCAAGCAACTTTGATGGATTTTAACATAAAAAGGGATAGTCATATCACTGCCTCATCAAACATTAATAAAGCCTAAGGCCCCATCCTCATGGACGCAGATATTTTCAAAAACATATTTGCCTCACTGTTTTTGAAAATATCCTCATCCAGATGAATACGAATACAGCTGCAGTATCATGAAAGTCTAGTGGGGAGGCATAGTACCTCTTTAAGAGAGACATTAAAACACCATGAGGCAAGAGAGAAACACAGAGGTTTAATTCCAAATCACTCCATACTCCCAGTGTAGTGCACTATGCAAGTCATGAAATTACTGAATCTAGATTTTAATAGTATTGTATTAATTTCTAATTCAATATCATATATATTCATATGTGGGAATCTGAAATTTAGAGATATCTGAATGTATACACTGTAGTTTTATGATTTATGAAACCACATAGGGAATGAGGAGCTGTTTGAATTTGAGCCAGAGACAGGCATGCTGTTAGACGTTAGTATTTCTGAAAATCTCAGTTTTCCTGTGGACGAGGAAAACACTGACAATGGCATTTTCAAAAAATCTCCACCTTGGAGAGCATTTTTGAAAAACTTAACCTTAAACTAACGGTCTAAAACAGCATTTTTGTGTGGATGGGAGGCCAAAATGCAGACAAAATCTTTAGTGTTAAATACATCTGTATTGGTGTGGAAGGAATCTATGAAACTTGTTTTCTAGGGTGTTCTATGTGTATACATCAATAATGCTTATAGAAAAACAACAGTTTTTCAAATTCCAGAAGTAGTTTAAAGTGGTAGCAGATCAATAATCCCTGAAATGTCCTTGTGATGCAATGAACTTTGTATTTTTGTAACATAAAGCACTTGTAGATATTTAAAAATATTGTATGTTTAACAGACACACAATGCTGCTTAGAATAATCTATTTTTCAATGTAAATGTGCCTGAGATCATTCCTGTAGAGATTAGATATGTACATACTGTATGCACATTGTTCTCTGTGTCAAGCATTGTTTAAATACAGACAGTTCAAATAAATGAACTATTGTCTCAGTTTTGTGATTTGGATTATGAAGTTTTTGAATAATAAAAAACCTGAATAACCAAAGTAACGAATCTGATTATACACTATATTGTGAAAAGTATTTGCTTGTCTGCTTTCGCACACATATGAACTTGAGTGACATCCCGTTCTGAATCTATAGGGTTTAATATGATGTTGGCCCACCCTTTCCACCTATAACAGTTTCAACTCTTCTGGGAAGGCTTTCCACAAGGTTTAGGAGTGTGTTCATGGGAATTTTTGACCATTCTTCCAGAATCGTATTTGTGAGATCAGACACTGATGTTTGACAAGAAGTCTTGGCTCGCAGTTTCTGCACTAATTCATCTCAAAGGTGTTCTATCGGGTTAAGGTCAGGACTCTGGTCAGGATTTTGTGCACTGGAGTGCAGTCATGTTGGAATAGGAAGTGGCCATCCCCAAACTGTTTCCGCAAAGTTGAGAGCATGAAATAATCCAAAATCTCTTAGTATGCTGAAGCATTAAGAGTTCCTTTCACTGGAACTAAGGGGCCGAGCCCAGCTCCTGAAAAGTGACCTCACACAATAATCACACCTCTATCAAATTTTACACTTGGCACAACGTGGTCAGACAAGTACCGTTCTCTTGGCAAACGCCAAATCCAGACTCGTCTTGATTTGCCAGACAGAAAAGAGTGATTCATTACTAGAGTCCAGTGGTTGCGTGCTTTACACCACTGCATGCAAAGCTTTGCATTGAGCTTGAAGATGTAAATCTTAGATTCAGCTGCTTGGCCATGGAAAAATATCTGTCTGTTAGTGATTGGAACACATGAATTTTTTGGATGGGTGAGTAAATACTTTTGGCAATATAGTGGAACTCAAGCAGGTGTCCTATCCAGATTGTGTTCCTGCCTTGTACCAGCCACAACTAGAATGAAGCGGTTACAGAGATTAATGAATAACTCAAACTTTACTGTTGGATGTGAGGGTGGTTCAGCTATTTTTATTATCAGATCAGGTGCTGTGTCTGGTGCATTTATTTATTTATTTTTATGTATTAACATATTTTCTGAGAACAAAGCAAGGGAAAATTGGATCAGTGATATCCTATGTCATGCTTCAGACAGAAAATTCAAGAATCAGGAATAACCATAGCAAAATAACCCACCCATTCACTAATTTAACCACATTGAAACTCAGATAAAAAGTCTACCCATCACAATTCAATAGCCCACATCACTTTAAGCTGTCAAAGGTCAACATTCACTTCAAATCACAAACAGCATGCAGACTTTTAGATGAATATATATATATATATATATATATATATATATATATATATATATTGTCACTGTCCAAAGAAAAACCTGTATCTCCAAAATTGTAACTTTATAGAAGAAAGAAAAAAAACCTTCTTAACTTTCAATAGAAGTCAGTGTAAAAAGATTTTATTCAAAGTAATTTCAAGTAGAGTATTAAACTAAAAATCAGCAACAATGTAAATACATGTCTAGCGTGTCATTTTCATTTTCACAGTTGGTAGTAGGACACAAATGAATATAATAAATAAAGTTCTCTTCCATCATTAATTCTGTAATTTGCTATCGGAAACACCAAAATCATAGATATCAATGACATTACAGATCCCAAATCCGGCATTCTCAATCTCTTACATTATCTTGGAGATGTTTAAGAGGCCTGAAGAAAGGTTCCCTGAAATGATGCTTACTCATCCAAATTCACTGACTTCTCACATTTTGGGTTCAGTCTTTCCCCAGTTTGACAACAAATATAATGCATCTGACCCAGCTAAATTAAACTTCCTCTCACTAAAGTAAACTATGGACTTGGTTCTTCTCTGTTCACACAGCTTGCTTCTCAGCAAATGTTAGTCTAACCTTTTGATTAGAGGCTTATTTACTGCAGAGTGTGCATTCAGTCTAACTCTCTTAGGCTATGAGACTTTATGCCAAGACAAAATCTTGCCCATTCAGCACTGAATGGTTGAGCAATTCCAGCTGCAGTGTTGAATCAGTTCTCAATTGAGACTGTCTGTATCATCTTGTTCCATTATGAATTTGTTTGATACAGATGACCAGTGCTTTTGGGGGACTTGAAAGAGTTAGTAACACTGAAAAATGTCAAATTCTAGAAATCATGATGAAGAATGATCAAATTCTCTAGCAATGGTCATCCATTGGGCCTTCTGAACAAACCGCCGTCGCAGGATTTCAAATCTCTTGGAGCACCTTGCTATTTTGAACAATGATTAAAAGGGTGTGCAGATAAAGAGGTAATTGGCAGTCAGATAATTAAAGCAATTAGCACCAAGGCCAGATTAGCATCAATAACTGATTAACATTCACTTGAAAGAGAGGTAATTTCTAAATATTACATTTAGAAATTGTGTTATATAATTATAAATGTTATTATGAAAATTAATTCAACTATATCCTGTCTACTTATAATAGGATAACTTTAAACAGGGATGACCACTGACTTATAAAACTTAAAAATGATAAACTCGTAAAACTTAAAAATATATTTTCTTTAATTCTGATCATTATATTTGTTACAGATAAGATTAGGGTAAGTCTCAACAAAATGAAAGGAAGTTGTAATGTTCCCACAATTGACACAAATGTGTGTGTGTATTAAAGAATAAGTTTAATAAGTGTAATACAGAATAAGCATGGGATCTATTCAGTTCTTTTCAGCATCATGTATTTTGATTAGCTGCAACATGAAGAGATTAGTTAGTAGTGGTTATATTCTTTGAGCTAGCTCTATGAAAGAGGAATTTAAATTTAATTTATTTGAGAAATTAAAGTCTGAGTTGATGTAAAAGGGTACTTTTACATATTTTGAGAGTTATTTGAGTTGAATAAAATCATTGAATTTATTTGCATTCATTGTCTGTAACAGCTTATAGAGTTCAGGGTTGTAGTGGGTCCAGAAACCTACCCAAAATCACTAGGTACAAGGAAGGAACACAAACTGAAGGGCACTCCAGTCCTTTACAGGGTAACAAACGCTCACACCTATGGACACTTTTGAGTATCCAATCCACCTACCAACTAGTGTTTGGACTGTGGGAGGAAACCGGAGCACCTGGTTGAAGCCCAAACTCCTCACAGATAGTCACTTCGAGCAGGGCTCAAACCCCAGGATCCTGGAACTGTGTGACAGTGACACTACCTGTTGTGCCAATATGCTGCCCTCTATTTGTTAGCATATGATGTACTTTTTGAATTTGAAAACAAGTTTTTAACAGGGAAGCTTATAGGCTAGTATGCATTTTTTTTTAAATCATATAAAAAAGGAATGTATTAACTGTATTTTCTTATATGCTGTAACATTGGAAGTGACACAAATCCTCTTTTTCCTGCTTCTTGTCAGAGCTAAGATTAGGGAGTTGGAGAAGGAATCTGATCTAAAAATCACTGGAAAAGTACATTTTGTACCCTGAGCCATATTAGCAGAGCCCTGCAGCTTTATAATCCATGCCTCTTCAATGACACAATTACATCTAAATGTTCAGGCTCTGCTGGGCTGCAGAGTGTGGGACTGTTGGCCTCATATTTTCTCTGTGATTTCATCTGTGGTTTATCTGCCAAAGATAGAATTTCTCCTCTGCTGAATCTAAAATCCAAGTGCTTCTGCTGCCCCTACTTTCAGAAGAGAATAAACCCTTTTGGGATTTTGTTGATGTTGGGTATAGGGAAATATAGCTTTGAGTGTATGGGTTTGTTTATGTTTTTTCCTTGTGAAAATTGTTCTATTTTTTGTACGTTTTGTGATATATATATATGTTTAATTTACACACTGTATTTTATATCAATCTTATATAATATAATAATAATAATATAATATAATATAATATAATTCAAATTTGAGTATTCAGTATATATAACCTTTTAAAGGGATCATAGACAATTCTGGAAAACTACTGTTTTCATTCAGAAGCTCTGCATTGTTTAACATAGAAAGGTATGTTTGAGTATGAAACAGGACCTTAGATTGAACATGTCAGAAGTTTAACTTTAGATTTTATTCACTGTGTGAACTACCACAGAAACTTATTTGTAACTAGAGCTGTTTAAAACCTCTGAAAAAAAACAAAGAAATAAACCAGTGGTATTTTGCGAGGGAGGACATAACATTAATCAGGTCAAACACTATAAATATTAAACATTTTCTTTAACATATGTTGTAGATATATTCCACAAACTAAAGACTTCACCACATATTGACTTTATGTAAGTTAGCTAATTACATTTATCTTGCTATTTTTCAAAAACTCCCTCTCTCTGTAAAGCAAGTTTAAAAAGCATTTGAGAAAAACAATGTAAAGCCTAATGTAAGAAAGGGGGATTGATGAAAATCAAAATCTTGAACATGAGATATAGCCTACAACCACACTAGCACCACACTGCTTCTGAAATACATTTGTGTTACAGGAAATTGCTGGGTTTTTCTTTTTAAAAAAGACAGGATTATACAATCATAAGTGACTGTTTATATACAGCTATATTTTATAGTAAAGAGCTGCTGTAAAACAGTATAATACTGTTGAAAATTGGCTGTTAATTTACAGCAATTTTTTTACAGTGTAATGTAACAACAAAAATCAATAATACCCACCTATGGAGCTGGAATAGGGAAAGATCCTCATATATTTTCATGCTTTTTAACATTTGTTGATTTTTTCCCCTTTTATCGGGCTAGGGATTTGTACAATCCCCAGAGCTTTTTCCAAAAAGCAAACAAACCAGAGAGCTAGAAAATGGTGAGAAAACATCCTCTAATTTTTTTATATAGTGTTTTGATTATAATTTTGAACATCATCTTTAAGAAATATCTTCTTTTTTAGAGAAATTGGATATGCCCATGAGAAAAGGTGAACTTATGTCAATGAGTTCTTTGGGAAGTGCTTTTATTAGAATTTTTTTCTTATAAATTAAACCAATGTATGATCTGTGATAGCACAGTACTGTATATATAATTATTAGTCAAAATCTTGAATTTCCCCTGGGGATCAATAAAGTATCTATCTATCTATCTATCTATCTATCTATCTATCTATCTATCTATTACAATGACCATACACTCTCAGAACATTTGTCACTGTGGTGCTACCCTCAAGGGTACACATTTGTACCTTTAGTTAGGGTGCATAATTGTAGTAGATTTTAAAGTTGTGTTGATTCCATATGCACTGTTTCATCTCCACGACTTATATAATTTATTTATATTTTTGGACACAGTTTTATAATGCACCTTTGGAACTTTACACACTGTTGTACCTTTAAAGGTACATTTACAATATTTGTACCTTTTGTGACCAATAATGTACCTCTACCGTACCTTTATTTCTGAGAATGTACATAAAAAAGTAGGTCTTTTTAATGTCTTGGTCCGTGGGTGGACAAACTATTTGGATAATATTTTTATATATAGATTTATATATAGCTCATCAAACTATAAAAATGTGTGTGTGTCTGTGTGTCTGTCCTGTCTACCAGAAGTGAAGGTCAGACAGTACACAGTACACAAAAAAGGCCCTGCCAATGCATGGCTCCCTCAGTTGGTGGTCAGTTTTCTTTCTCAGTTAATCTGCCTCTGAAAAAGTGCTGCTCATTCAGATAGTGGTTGTCTGGGCATTGGGCAGTGTGTTTAGTAAGAGTCCAGTTTTCTCCAGGACAGCCAGGCCAACAGCTCTGAACTCCATCTCTGCATTTCCACTCCACTCTTCACCTCTGCTGTCACATTTTCCAAAGACACTCTCTTCACAAGCAGAGAAAGAAACATGTTGCTGACCTGAGAGAGACTAATTTATTTTCCATCTGGACAAAAAGAGGAACTCTGTCTTCATTATTTCTCTCTCTCTCTCTCTCTCTCTCTCTCTCTCTCTCTCTCTCTCTCTCTCTCTCTCTCTCTCTTATATTCTTGTTAATCATTTACTGTCTCTAAATCTATAATTTTGTCTCACTTTTTTCCATTCTCTGACTCCCGTTCTCTCTCATCTCCCTCATTCTCTCCCCACACCATCATTCACTCTTTCTTTCTCACACTCCCTCTCTCCCTTTCTCCAATTCTCTCTTTCATATTCTTCTCTAACTATAATTTTCTCTTACTTCCTCATTATCTCTATCATTTTCTTCCTTTCTCACATTCCCTCTACCTCAGCCTTTCCATTCTCACTGATTCTTTTTTTGTCTCTCTCTCTCTCTCTGAAGTAAGTTAGTTACGGTTACAAGTAGCAGCACATTTGTAAACCACTGTAAGTGCAGTCTTTATTTACTCAGCTGTTTTGGTTTGTATGTCTGCACTGACTCAGTTCAGTATGGGTCACAGTTTCAGCTGAAGCTCTGAGTCCTGACTTTGTTGAGTAAACATAATCACGGAGGGAAAAATCCTGGCCAATACATGACACACCATCCCGTGTCTGAGATATTCTCAGTGTAATCAGTGCTATTGTCAGAGTTCATTAATAATAAAAATTGCACTCTCAGAAACACAGTGTACAAAACGTGTACCGCAATGGATCATAACGTCCACCGCTATTTCCTGAGGTGGTCCACTCGATGTCAGTACCTTAATATCTGACAAACAAAAAACAGTTTGAAAAAACGGTTTGTAGTATTTAAATAAATACTGCACAGAAAATACAATAATGTTATATTTGAATTTAAAAATATAGATTAAGATATAACCGCGACCCTGAAATTGATTAAGTGGCAAAGAAGAAGAAGATGATGATGATGATGATTAAAATATATGTTCTGCTCTTAGATCAAACCCTGCAACAAAATTAAGATATATTTCATTACCACTGAAAGATATGTCCTTCTTAAATGTTCATCAACCATGCCTTTATTAACATGACAAAGCAAAAAAAAGAGCGCAGTTCTATGATCAGAGTGTGCCAGAGAATCATCATACGTCCTACTGTCCAGTCTCCTTTTAGAAATTATATCTACATCTAATTACATCAGGCCCCACAATTAAATGTTTGAAAAAAGAATTTGAAATTTTCATGCACAGTGTAAGCAGATATTACACATCATTGCATTCAGTTTTTATAAGCACTTCAAATATGTCTCAAGTTCTTTGGAATGAAGCAGGTAGTGCTGCAGTGTCACAGCTCCAGGGACCTGGAGGTTGTGGGTTCAAGTCCCACACTGGGTAACTGTCTGTGAGGAGTTTGGTGTGTTCTCTCTGTGTTGTGTGTGTCAACTATATACCACACATGCTTTAAAGAAGCTCAGGTGGTGGTGTGAAAACCCACCTGTGTGAGATTGTGAGAGTGTGAGAAGAGGAAGGAGAGTCGTGGGGGAATACATTAAAAGCCCGTAGTCGAGGGATCTGTCCAGGGGTCTGGGGGGCGATGCGCCGCATGCGCAGTGTGTATTAACCAGCTGAAACATCATCATTCATTAAAAAAAACTCTTTTCCATCACCCTTTTGCACTTTAGCGATATCAAAATTTCCAAGCTCTATTTGTGATATTTGGGTGGTTTTTTTTTTTGTTTTTTTTTTCGCGAGTTTTGGCCAACTACATTAACCATTTTTGTGTTACATTTAATTCATATTTAAGTTAATTTATATCACCTTTACATTACCTTTTACATTTACCTAACTTTTTCAAACTGAAATATCATAAAAACTGCTGTTAGGAGAAATAATATTTTCCAGAGTGCAGTCTATTTTGGATACTGTTGCCATGGTTACATATATTTGGCAGTTAGAGAAGTTCCTGGAATGTTTTTTTGTAACTTAAAAAAAAAAACTTTCTGAGAACGTTAAAAAAACTGGACAAATTCACTTTGAGGGAACATCAATATAACGTTTCCACTACCAAAATGGAACGTTAGGGGAACATTCTGACAATGTAATTTGTTAGCTGGTGCATGGTGTATCACCCAGAGTCAGTCAGTCGTTGGGTAAAGACCTGACATTTCATGCAACGACCTCCAAATTAAGAAAAAAAAAGTTCTTTCATTTCCAAAATTCATTTAAGAGGATAACTTTGGTGAAAAAGAGCTTGGTCCATATTAACCCATAGTAACACATATTAACACACAGAGCCCAGTTTTCTTTGTATAGAGATACAGTGTGATCCAGCAGTATACAGCACTCTAGAAATTCTTAATGATATTTAGTGTTGTTGTTAATATATTTCTGAACTAGTCTGTATTGTAATTAGTCATAGAATGTAATGTAACATGTATCTGTGCACATTAGAGATGCAATTTATGACCATTTTGTTAACTCTGCTGATTTATTTTTAATGTCTGTTAAAACGATGATTATGACTTTGTAAGAATCCTGAGAATATTGATTGTCTGCAGAATGTTTGTTGACAGACAGAGGACAAATATATGTTCTTGACTGCTATGATGCCCTACCCTTGGTATATATGGATGACAGCAGACTGTTTTGAAAAACAGTATGAAGGACACGTGTTGTCTGTCCCTTTGTTAGACTGACTGCTCTGCATGTCAGTGACAGGCTGTTTTTGCAAAATTTCAACTCTGATTTTCAGAAGCAAAAACATTCTCACCTCAAAAAGAGCTGATCAATCATGGTATCATAGTATACATTTATTCCTTGGGAAATTGAGAGTTTAACCCTTTCAACACTTTGTCCCAGCTGTTTTCTTGCATGTCTATGCTGTTATGTGAAATCTTGAAAGTGTAAACGAATGTATCGGATTTAACAAAATAAATAAATGTTGTTTTTTTTTTTTATAATAACTTCAACACTTGGCTTATTTCAGTGATTCTTTCCTGAACTCAAATGTCGCAAAATCTCTTTGTGCGAGTCGGTGGGGTCATCTATGTTTACTTGACTAATCTGTCCACTGTGCAGCTAATATCAGCCTGGAATGCAATTTTTTTCTCCTTAGTTTAGCCAATGCCAGCTCCATTCATAAGCTAGCTAAGACTCTCTCACCATACAATGATACCCAGCTGTAAGGGTGAGACTAAAACATACTTCCCCTGAGACATGTGAAATTCTAAATGGCCTCTTTTAGGAATGCTGCTAACACATCAGTAAGAGGATTTATTCAAAATAACACCAGGGTCAAACAACACAGCATCGTTTTCTCCTCTCTAAACAGCCCAGTTACAGGACCTGATATTTTAAATGAGAATGAGTCACAGGTTAGTTCAACTCAAGACCCCAGGAGTGAGTAGCGAGGTGCTGGAGCTGTGGATTTTAGCTATTTTTTTTCATTCTCGTACGTTTCTCTTCCTATATTTTGCTGTATATAACATTTAAAAGCTCACTAAACACAGTGTTTTGCACTCACATAAACCTGGGTCCGGCGTTGTCATTGCAGAGTCTCAGTCAAGGAGGTGGGACAATACTGAAGTCTCTGCAATCCATTTAAGTGCAGCATAAAATAAGAATAGCTTGTTTTATTCCATGTTTACTGACATAGGCATGCACAAAAACTCCCGTCTTAGCAGTGGTATTAATACAATACTAACTCTGGATTATTTGGGGAGTTGAAAGCAAGGGGTTACAAAAATGACAGAGGTTACTATATTGTGAATCCTAAAAAATTATATTTTGTTTTCATAATATTGCTGCCCTGCAAAGGACTAGCACCTGCTTCAGGGAGTGTTCCCGCCTTCAATGATTCTGGGTAGGTTCCGGACCCACCACGACCCTGAACTGGATAAGTAGTTACAGACAATGAATGAATTAATGTATGTTTTCAAAATATGTCCTCTTTTATGTAACTTTGGGGGTTTGGAGACCTCTCAGGTTGAAATGTGTAATTGCATTTAAACATGTAGAAAAATAACTTGTAGCATTGGTTGTGCTTCGGCTCTTATCAGTGAATGAATTTGCTGACTGCAAAGGTGTAGGAAGAGCCTTCTAAAGAGAATACGATGAAGGTCTTCAGTGAATGCAGGTGAATGATGTACTACACTCAACATATCTTTGTATATAAGACCCCTAATATACACACGTACACAGCTCATCAAGCCAGACCTTCTTTTAGAGCTGTGTTTGACATTTAGAATCTGAACCAACACAGGACAATAAACACAGCAGATATTAGAAGGAGGAAAATGCTTTCAGGAACAAAACAAAAGAAGAGAGAACATTTCAGTTCAGCTGCTCAGGCTGTGAGAACTGGCCAAGGACAAGGAAAGCCCTGTGATCGGTTGCTCACCAATCACACACACACACACACACACACACATTTTCTGGCCAAGTCTGAACTGACTGGAGCACTGTGTCAATGGACTCTTTATGCTGCACAAATGATAAACAAACAGAATGTGAGATGTGACAATTTACAGATTTGTTCTCTGATACCAGGGTTTAATACAAATTCAAGCAGTGTGTACTTGGGAAATGGAAAGAAATTTTAAAAGATACAAACTGCAATTATTTATTATTTTTCACTATTTTAAAAGAACATTTATTCCATTAAATTTCTTTAAGGAAAACCATATGTCCATAAATGTAACTTTAAATAAACTGTGTTCTGAAACCGTTTAAATAAAAAATATTACATTAGACAGTTTTTATTAGTCTGTAAACAGCTGGCATATTTAAATTTTGTAAAAAAGAGATACAAGGTTTTGTTCTGATTTCTTTGAAAGGAATTATTCTGAAGATTGTAAACTGTTTTGTTTAAAATTTTGACATAGTGTAATCTACTTTAGAATTACAGCAGTAATTTAAAAACAAACAACCAACACAGAAGAAGTTATATGCTTTAGACTTGTGTGTAATTGTTTTAGAAAAGGTGCAGTTTTGGAAACAGAAATGTACATTATGGAACAAGGCAAAGCACCTCATGGAGTTGTCCTGTAACTCACTTACTCACTCACATAGATACATACCAGCTGTTTCTCAGTCTCAGTCTCAGCAGCTGCCTAACTGGGCTGCATTGATCATTGCATTACAGCCTCCTTTTACAGAGATTTGGATGATGTTCCTGGTGTATCCTAAACATGCTTCACTTACCCCAAATTCATTGTCCATGAAGAAAAACAACCCAAAATGCTTCAAACCAAACTCTCAAAATTTTGTCTAAAAAAACCCAAAACAATTTTTATGCTTTTAATCAGGTTCTTTTTTTATTCATTATATGTAACCACTTATCCAATTCAGGGTCACAGTGGGTCCAGAGCCTACCTCGAATCATTGGGCACAAGGTGGGAATACACCATGGAGGGGGCGCCAGTCCTTCACAGGGCAACACACACGCAAACCGGAGCAAACCCACACGGACACGGGGAGAACACATCAACTCCTCACAGACAATCACCCAGAGCGGGAATCGAACCCACAACCTCCAGGTCCCTGGAGCTGTGTGACTGCGACACTACCTGCTGCACCACCGTGCTGCCCTAGTACTCTTATGGTTACAATATTAACATAATCAGGACAAAATACTTTAACAAGACAGTATAAATCCCATTAAAATAATAATAATAATAATAATATTAAGTCATTAATATAATTTTAGGCTTTAAATATCTTTGCCTTTGGACTGGGGTTATATTCTCTGAGCTCAAATTGAACTCACATTGGACAGACCCTTGCAATCACTTGTCAGAATAAGCGTCTCATTCGCATGTTGCTTCAGCCAAGAACATGGAAAGCCTTGCTATGTTGTTAGAAGAAACTGAGTGTCTCTGCACATAAAGTAGAGTTGACTCTCAATAAAACAGGAAAACAGGAGATCTAGACTAAAGAGGACTCCTGATGTTGGCTGTAGACACTGACATTTGCTGACTTTCATGACAACTCTCGTGAGGTTTGTATGGTTAATGAAAATGTTATGATTGGGTTTCATTTACTGCAGAGTGTTAAACCAGTTTTAATGTAAAGCTGAGCATAAGACTCTGTAGGTGATCTTAATGTCAAGCTGACAGATATAGCATGTCCTGAGAGTGTTTCCTGAATTGCAATATCAAATAGCTGATTTGGTGTGAGCATAGTGGTTTGGATTGGCCAGTAAACTCCAGGTGGATGCTCCACATTGGCGAGGATTGATGTTTGAAATGTCTGAAAGACAATAAACTGCTTTGGTTGTATAGAAATGCGCAGTTTAAGTAAACAACAGAATCTTTACAAGTGGAGGCCTTAAACTATAAACAGATCTTCACACTCAGAATTATTCACCGAAACGTTCTTAAGGGAACCAAAATGTGTTCTTCTGTGGCATTCCTCCAAATAATCAATTCTGGCGTATTTATTCTCGGAGACAATGGATTTTGGATTTTAACACTCGACGCAGCTTATAATAAAACATGCTTCCAGCAAGACACGTGAAATCATTCACTGCATCTTTTCAAGTTGCTGCCAACACAAAATTATTGGAACTTAACTTGGAAGTGGAGGAGAACACTAACAGCCCAGTTAGCTGGAACTCATAATCGCCCTATGATAAGCCCTAATATTAGAATAAATACCAACGACATTACTACAATATGTAATGAGAATGTGTTAGTTTAACCCTTTTTCCAAGCCTCTCCTTGTGGCAGTCCAATATTATTTGAGGCTATCATCCAATATCTAGTTTTATTGGGATACCATTTATTGGGATTAATAAATACTAAATTATGTTAAATCAGGTGTGCAACATGTGATATCTGCCAAGCTATACGAACTTTCACAAGATGCTAAAACCTTACAAAAGATGCTACATTTCTGTGCTAATATGACTGCATTCAGCCAAAGGAATATTTGTGAGGTCACATATTGATGTTTGATGATTACTTCTTCATCATAAATGCCACTCCTGTTCCATCACTCCAGGGAATGTGTTTTCACTGCTCCATAACCCAGTGCTGGGTTACTTTATAAGTCTCTGGTCCACACTTGGGCAAGCTGGCTGTGAAGGGGACATCTACAATTGTGGGGAGATGCTGTTTTCTCTGGTCTGTTTACATTCAGAATCTATGCGTCTTTTAAAGTGGAATGGCATGTTTGAGGGGAAAAAAACGACTGTTATTTATACATTGTTGAATTACACAGAAGCTCATTTGTAACTCATCTCTCAAATTTAGAATAGAGGAATAGAGTGCTTTTCAAAGTTTGGAGTTCTCTCCATTGTCTAAAAAACTCCACATGCTCTTTCTTTGCCATGAGCAAAAGCCTAGCATACCAGAACGAGACACTATGTTTTTTATTTTTTTTTTACCCATTTACTGACACTGGGGCTTCATAAATACTGAACTTTACTTCCAATGTCTTGTGCATCCTATTCTATTGGTCAACGCTATTCCATGGATATAATACACGCTACATATTTGAATGCTTAAAATCCTTAAAATAGATCAATTCTATAGGTACATTGAGTATTTGAATACTTTTGAATAGTGTGTGTTAATTTTGCTTGTAATACAGAAACATAACTGCAGGCATACAGACATATATGCAAGACAATGTTTTTGGGACTCTTGGAATGACCTACCCTCCATTGGTTTGAGAGTTTGTGTGGAGCTTTTAACTATGGTCTCTCTCTCCATCTGCTGGCTGAATATGTATAGCAATTATAGAGCAGAGAGTACAGTACTGAATTGTCATTAATTTAGGAAAAAGTGTATGAAAAGCAATCAGTAATTGGGAAATTATTTTTTGATGTTTGCTTATTAATAATAAACAACTTGTATAACATACTGAAGCTCTTTAAATAGAATGGTATGAAATAATAACAACCACACAACAAATTGATGTAATTCCCCATTAAACAGCAATTAGACTTTTGTTGTTATATTTGCTAATAATTCAAACTTATGCTAACTACTGCTAATTAAACTAATTAATACTAACACATTTGTGTTTACTTCCCATGCATTGTAAAATAACAGACGAATATTCCAAAAATAAATAAATAAGACATACAAATTAAAATAATAAGAATAAAACAGGTGGCACTGTGGGACAGATTGCTGTTACACAGCTCCAGGGTCCTGGGGTTTGAGCCCTGTTCCAGGCAACTGTCTGTGAGGAGTTTGGTGTGTTCTCCCTCTGTCTGTGTGGGTTTCCTCGCACGGTAAAAAAAAAACCCATACTTTGGTAGGTTGATTGTCAACTCGAAAGTGTCCATAGGTGAGTGTGTGAGTGAATGTGCGAGTGTGTCACCCTGTGAAGGACTGGTGCCCCCTCCAGGGTGTGTTCCTGCATTGTGCCCAGTGATTCCGGCTAGACTTCAGACTCACCGTGAACCTGAGCTGGATATGTGGTTAAAAGTGGCAATGTATCAAATTGCATGCAAAAATTTGCAATTATTCATAGAAATCAATGATTGGTGCACCACTGTCTTGAATACTGAAAATATTGCTGTTGATTAAAAGTGGTTTATCTTTATTTATAACAATTGTTTATTACATTGTTGTTGGCCTAAATCCTTGCATCACTAATTTTGTGGGTTTTATATAATTATGTTGGTATAAAACAAAACTAATTAGTGCAAAGCAGTTAAAGGAAATGAATTAATGAATTACATGGTATATAATGGCATATAAAAGGTATTAATTTGTCTTTTGTAATTGATCAGTGTCGCTGTGGGTCCAGAACCTACCCAGAATCCTTTTTGTTGTACAAAAATGTTTAAAAATATTTTTGTGCAACATAATATTTTAATTAAAAATTCAAACATTCTCCCATTCATTTTAACTGTTGTGTAGTGTTAAAAATTACATTCAACCAAAAAAAAATCCAAAAAATAAGTATTTTGAAAATGGCAAGTGAAAAAGGAAAAAGTGCTTCACAAATGTGCATCGATTTGTTCGGTTCTTAGGGATGATATTGTATAAAAGTATACGTGTGAGTTTTGGTTTAGAAGTTTTAAAGAAACACTAGGTGGTAGTTTTACCTTAAAATTACAGGTTCAAATCATTGTGATGCTTCATTGACTGTATTAGGGAGAACAGAGCTTCTGTCATCAAATCATACCATTCCTATAAAGATGATGATTTCGATGTTATCAATTGTGAAGGTAGGATAGTCATACTTAATTTTTTAGGGTTTTTTTTTTAATTAAATGACAATGAAAGCACTCACAATCATAAAAACTCTCTGATCATATTTCTCTCTATTTTAATCCTCAAAAGTGTGTCATCAAAGCATTATTTCCTTTGTTTGCCTTAATTACTCACTTCTGTTCCTGTTGTGCACTCATGTATTGGCTCCTCCCTATAATTAGCATTATCTTTTGTAAATGTTTATCTCCATTCTGTCTGAAACTGAAACTGAGCTAGCTTAATTAAGTTGATTTTAAATGCATGCAATGTGTAAGAATATCGTTTTAGTTATAACATAACACATTCAATGTATACACACAGGAGAATTCCACCAGTTCTGTCAAGCCCTGCTTGACTGTGTGATGATACTGATCTCAATCTCCCTTTTGTTATAAGAGAATTGTTAACATGAAATGCAGGGATCAGTAATATTGTATTATTGTATTGTATTATCAGTAATATTGCACTGTAATATTTCCACTGATAATAAATCAAAAAATGAACAGCCATCATAATATAAACAGCATTTAAGCTTTAATCATTAAGAGATAGTCAGACCTAAATCAGCAGGTGTTTATCTGTCCTTCCAATGAGAAGAAAACTCAGCGCTGTAAGTCTGAATAGTTGTGTAGTGGTAAATCAGATGCTTAATGGAAATAGACAAACAAAAAAGGAGAGACCAGGAGCTATTCCACAAAGAAGGATTTCTTAGTTAGCCAGCTAACTTAAGCCCAAAATCAAGCCTGTTCAATAGGAATCGAGCTAAGAGTGATACCTATTGAACAGTTCTTAACTTTGAGCTTAAGGTTGCTGGTTAACTGAGAAATCCTGCTATGTGGTATACCCCTCTGATTATAACATCTTTGCATGACCAAACATCTGATGACTGAAAAATTTCACAAAATGTCACTATGTCACAAAAATGAAAGCTGTTCTATAGACAATGTGTAGTCATATTAAATACTAAAATAAGATACATTTCTGGTACATTGTGCTATACTGTTGCATATATGCAACACACACAAGGGAGAGAGAGAGAGAGAGAGAGAGAGAGAGAGAGAGAGAGAGAGAGAGAGAGAGAGAGAGAGAGAGAGACCAGCCCACACTCACACCCTTACACAGCTTTTACAGTTCCATCCTCCTCACCAACATGGCGCCAGCGTGCAGCTGTCTCTTTCTCCCTCACACACTCTCTGAGGGCAGCTCTGAGTGTCTGAAATGAAGTGAGTGGTAACTGCGTGTTCGTTTTTTTTTTCTTACCGTTGTTTTTATCTCGTTAGTGTTCTCACACGAAGCTGGACTCTCGTGTATTTTTGATGGTGAAAATCACGCAGTTACTTTCGTTCTTCTTCTGGAAATTGTAAAATTCTCACCTGCTAGCTCTCTACTCTCCATCTGTTTACGGTATTCAGAGGGAGAGAAACTAAGTGTTACTGAAGACGGAGCTTTCTACATTTCACTTCAGTATTACCACGGACTTTCCCCCGAGCCGAGCCGTGTGAAGGAGAAGAGAGTTTGAAGAAAAGAAGCTCTTCCAGAAGCAGAGGACATGCGTCTGAAGATGAGCGAGAATAACGAAGAGAGGGACCGGGACAGACTTCCCCCCATTCTCAACCATGTAAGACCCACTTTACCTCAGGTTTTACATCAGTCTTTACCTCAGATTTCCACAAAGTAACTTACAGCGTTAACGTTAGCTAAAACATTGCTCTTCAGTCTCGGTCTTTTCACTGTTTTCTTTTCTAAGTAGATTTTTACAAAGTCCTCAAAAAGGAAGCGAATATAAAAGAGCCACTGTTGGTTTCCTACAAAAAAACGTTATGTGGAGGGTTCTTTAAAAAAACGTTAATAATGAGCCAATGGAAAACTAAACAGTTTCAACTAGTTTTGCTCCAGATAAACATTTTGGCAGTTTCCACTTTTTTTTTAATTCTTATATCAGTCCAAAATGCTGTGTACTATTTTTTCAAAGATTAATTACTAACTGCTGCTATTAAAAGTTGTATATATATCATACTGTTATATTCAAATATGAATGTCTTGTAACTTGGAGGAAATGTCAAGAGTTTAATTAAAAAATGCAAAATATACATTTATGTCAACATTTTGAACATTACACATTAATCTAAATATATGTGTATTTTACCGTATAGACTCCCAATGATTCACTTTTTGGAAGATCAAACCTTTTGAAAAGGTTTTAGAGTTTACATATTTTAAAACAATATTTGCTAACATATATATTATAGTTAAACAAGACATTTCATAGAGGACTGGTCTCAATCTTATAAAATATATATATATATATATAAAATACTGGTCCATGATTTCTGTGCATTTGTAATAATAATACAAGCAAGAATATTAAATGTTCAACACAAAAAAAAAAAATATTTAGAAGAGAGTAATTTTCATACCTGTAGCAGCCCAAAGTGCTATAAGACAGGTGATATAATTTAACAGTACCAAAATAAAATCAATTATTTAACTCTAAGTTTCTCTAAAAGTGTACTACATCACAGCATCTAGAGGTGTTTTGATGTACTAGGTGGTTGTAGTTCCAATACCCTGACTAAATCTTCTAAATACAATTTAAGGCCAGGGTAGATTATACATCACCCATTAAACTGTTGTTTTGCTGCATAAAAACTTGTGTTACTGATTAAACCAAAGGGTGGGACCATCTGGCTAACACTTGATTTATTCTGTTATGTAAGGCAGCGTTGAGAGTATCTGCTTCTGATGAGGGAAATAGGTTTAAGGGTTTTTTGGTGCTCCACTGTATTTGCCTCAGGCATTGCTCTGTTTATCTGCCCTGAACGTGATGCTGAGATTAGAGGCCCTTTGAATTGAATTAACCACTCCTGGTCACGCTCCACATCCCACTCACAGCACTACACTGCTTTCAGGCTTTGAGGTGGTCCTCTGTGCTGCGCTACACAAAGTAAATAAGGGTTTTCCACTCAATTGCTGTGTTCAAGTTCAGTCCCATACTTGTAATTTGTTGAACCTGTTGTTTTTTGTTTTGTCATAATTCAAGTGTATTGTCTCAGCTTGTTTGTGTACATCATTTAATATGGATTTGTCATCTTACAGGGTCTGGATCGCGGGCCAAAGCTACCTTTCTCCTCGTATGGAAGCCTAATCTCTACCCTGAACCACAAGAGAGAATCAGGCAGTCAGAGTCTGTCCACCCAACTCCTCTTACCTGCAGTACGGCAAGGTAAGATTAAAAAGCTTTGGAGAACCTTCCATATCTCGATAGTGGCGATATACTGATTTGTTTACGTTATGATGTCAGGCAGTTATGCACAATATGGCTTACGTTCATTACGTGAGTCATTTAGGCACAGCAACAAGTACAGTGGAAAGTGGCTCTGTGGTTTAAGAGAGGTTTGTACAAGCCATGGTATATGTAAGATATGAAAGAAGCTGGTGGAAATGGGTAGAAATTAGTGTTGGGCAGTATAATGGTAATAAAGTATACAGCGGTATTTAAAAATGTGGATGGTATCTCAAAATGAGGACGGTATTTATGATGTGTGTGTGAGTTGTGTTTCTGTTCTGTGGCTTTAAGTACAAGGCAAAAGAGTGCATTTATGTGCATTTAAGAGAAGCACTGGGAGGGGGGAGCTGTGGGTGCTGCTGATGTCGCACTCTGAAAATGGATTGGGAAAAGACAAGCCCAGTGTGCGTTTCGTGTTGAGTTTGTGTTAAAGGGAGAGGAAGGAAGCTGAAAACAGGCAAATACTCAGAATACCCTTCACTCGACTTTGTGCTCACAGGTATGAGGCTTTATCCTCTAAATATGTGAGATTTGAACTAGAGTTTGCTGGAAAACCCATCTGCTGTGGTGTACTAAATCACAAGTCCCTGTTAGCTGGCCAGCTGTATTTATAAATAGTGTAGAGCCTGTCTTATTTTGCTTATTTCCAAAATGTTCCTCCAGCACCTGTCGCTGCAGTTTGCTCTTAGAAATATTTTTTTTGTCGTCAACACGTGTCGGGCTATGCTGAGCTGAACTACACAGTGCCATTTTGGGGTCTTTACATAAAAAACAAATGGAAATGAAATATATATACCGGTATATATCCAGCATGCACCGCGCGCGGAAGAAAATGAAGTAGGCGGCTGCTTACCGTAGTTGCGAGACCTGGTGTGGCTCAATATTGTTCCATATATAAGGCGCACCGGATTATAAGGCGCACTGTCGACTTTTGAGATAATTTGAGTTTTTTAGGTGCGCCTTATAGTGCGGAAAATACGGTATAAGGTATTACCGTGAGGTGAGGGTAGGGGTGCACTGTCGGGCTGCATGAGCCTCACATTTGAGTGAAGGGACAATATTTCTCTCTCCCTGAGATCAAAGATGCAGTGAGAGACTTGAGGATCAGTGCAACACATAGAGAAGCGGCCTATCAGGTCTTACATGCCCCTTCGTTGCTTAGAAAAGGAAAGGAGTCCAATGCCCTAAATGGTCAACCTTATTTATTCATATGAAACAAAAATGAGATTTTGATACCTATGTTGCATTTATCAATTAAACATTAGGATATTTTCCAATATATCATAGTGATACTGAACGTATTTAGTGCTGGATAAAAATCAGAAACAACCTTATAGGATTTTTCCTGTCGTATCAGCAATTGGAAACTTGTTTTGGAGCTTTTTCTGAGGTTAGATATTAAAAGATTAATAAATAAAAGAAAAAAGTTCATGTATAAAATGAACTCCTGAAAAAAAAGACTCCTGAAAACTGCAAGGCCCATCAGACCACCAAATTAAAATTTTCATCTTTGAGAGACAGTAGAAAAGAAAGATCTACTTTTCCCTCATATCTCAACAAATCTGGGTGTTTATTGTTTGCACTTCCATATGTGAGAAGACAATCTGTTCTTTGTTCTTAACATACATTCTTTGTTTCTTAACATACACTACACATGGTATATCAGTCACAGACTTTGCTTGTTAATTCACTTAGAATTATCAACAGAATATGATATCCTTTCTGTGTCATTGATGGTGAAACAAGTGAAGTGAATGAGAGCAGTCTTTTTGTGTGTAATCTGTGCTCGCTCTTAATGCCAGCATCTTGAACTGAACTTACTTGTCTGCTCTTGAGTTAAGAGGGCAGTTATTTGGGTAGGATGTGTGCTGGAGAACAGAGGGGAACTGTTTCAACTCTGATTTACTATTTGCTTGCAGGGTTTGTTTTTTCTTTGCAAAAATATTTAGCATATTTTTTTATTGTCCACATTTTTGCAATATAAATAACATTCCTTCTGTTCACCCAGTGAAAATGAAGGGAGTAGCAGTAACAAATCCATACACTTGAGTATGAGATGCTGGTGGTACAGTAATTTACTGTAAGTCAATAACAAATAATATCAGCAAATCTATCAGCAATAGCATTTCTTCAGAGATTGAGACCCAGTTCATCCCATCAGGACAGTTACATACTATAGGAACTTACTGCAAAAGTGTGAAGAATGTATGTGAACTTCATAGATTCACAGCAAATTTAATAACATATTGCAATTTATCAAAACAGTGTAAATGTAGTTCTGTAAAATTACAGAAATGTTTAGTAGGGTGCTATCCACATTTTTCATACGTTTCATACGGAGGTGCACTGTCAGGCTTCATGAACCTAATCTGTGAGCACAAATATTAGTGAAGGGTTTTTGCATTGTGCAGTTCAGCTCAGCAGAGCTTGACAGTGCACACCGACTGTCCACTGTTTAGAAGCATAGATGGCCAGACACCGCAGCAGAGGGGTTTTCCAGCAAATTCCAAATATGTGTGTTCAAATCACACATATTTAGAGAATAAAATCAAGTGAAGAGTCTTTTGCCTGTTTTTAGCTGCCTTCCTCTTACTTTTAACCCAAACACAGCACTAAACCTGGAGGGCTACTGGGCTTGTGTTTTTTTCCACACCCGTTTTCAGAGTGTGACATAAGCAGTCAGTGAGCTCCCACTGCGCCCCCTTCCTGTGGTAGTACTTAGACACAGAACAGAAATTTGACACACCACACATACGTCATCATTTTAAAATACTGGCGTTATTTTTTTGTCCACAGTTTGAAATGCCCTACCCTAATGTTTAGAGTGTATATTCAGAAATAGCTATGGACTTCAAAAGTCAACAATAGCGTGGAAATCGTGTTCCCTCTGGTTTGTTTACACTCAGAAGCTTTTAAGATTTTGAAGTTTGCGTCTCTTAAGGTGTAACGGTATGTTTGAGGACATGGTTGAAGTGTAACTTCTCTGTACATTTTTATTCAATGTTTGAATTACCACAGAAACTAATTTGTAACTCAAGTTGTTTAGTTCTGTAGCACTTTCTACAGTTACTTTCTACCGTGTTTACTTTCTTACAGTTAGCTGTTTCCTGAATTTGGAGATATTTCCACATTAAATAATCTAACACAGCAAAAATTCATCAATATTACCCACTTATGGAGTAGACAAAGAGAGAAAGCCTAGCATAGGACAGAGACACTGCAGGTTTCATAAACACATTGGACTGATTTTGAGGAGGCAGAAAGAGTGTAGACCTAGCAAATGGTGAGGAAACGTCCTCTGAGATTTGTACAAAGTGTTTTTGATTTAAATTTTGAACGTTGCATTTAAGAGAGAGAGCATCACATAGGCTGTGGTATAAATGTGTGTATTTATGTATTGATATGGAATGACATACAGTCAGAAAGTATTGAAAGATAATTTCAGAGAATTTATTTTGGGTATTTATTTAATTACAATGGATATGACATACATGTTCACTGGAAATGATGTACATGTTTTGAATTTCATCCGTTCATTGTGTCATCAATGATGTAGAATCCAGGCTGTTCCTCTTGTTGTCGATCCACACTGCATCTGCTCATGACTCAATATGTGTTATTGGACTCTGTCAGAGTCACTGATTAATGTCAGGTGATGTCTTTTGGACCTGTTTTTTTTCCATTGCTGAGTCCTAGCCTGTGTAATATTTTCATTTTGTGGAGGTGGTGGATCATGTTCGGAAGTTTAATGAGTTTCTGCTGAATTAGAGAAAATGTTTAGTGCGTTGGGAAAGCACTTAATTATCACCAGGAGACCAGAATGCGTGACTCCTTTTAGTGGAACCAAAATCCTATAGACTGCTAGCCCTAGCATTAAGACTTGCTTTCTGATTTAGGTAGTGGAAATAAAATTAAATTAACAAGCGCAGGTTTTTTTTATGCTTTCTACAAAAAATATTTTAATATGCTTATAATTAAAATTAAAACTTGTTGAACAATGTGTGTGTGCATTATGGCTTATTGCCATTGTTGACATGATAACGTATGTGATATACCTTAATAATAGAGGAATGAACAAATATTTGTATATGTAAAAATACATGCAGTGATAAGCAATAGATAATGTGAAATAAAATTAATGGCATCATAAGGTGCCATTGCTTTTTGTACTGTTATTGAAATAGTATATATCAGTTGAAAGCCAGTTCACGTGTTCTTTAAAGCTACCCTAGCTTTATAATGGCCTTTTTTTTTACTAACGTACTTAATTCAACATGAGTAGTCTACCTTATCAAGAAAATGTATTCAAAAAGGTGCAATGGATTTTTATATTTGTAATCAAAATATCAATTAGAAACAAGTTATCAGACACCAGGTGGTCTTCAGGGTCTTGCATGTTTGTTTTATCTATAATCTATACATTTATTTAAACACTTTTGGAATTTCCAGTGTTCACTTGATTTTTCAGTTTGTTTACTAGTAGAATATCTATTCACAAATTTGTCATGAAAAAGTTAAAAAACTACCAAATGGCTATTTTGATTTTGTTTTTGTCTACAGTAAGAGAACTCCCCCCAATCTGTCCAGATGTTAGACAGAAGCAGCGGATTTCTATTGACGTTTTGCCTCCGGAGGTTAAAGCTCGTTTCGCCTCAGACCCCATCATACCCATCCGCACCAAAACTGCCAAAGAGTTTCAGTATGGACAGTTCTTTCAGCATCCTCTCATTACACCTCTTTTCATTCTTCTACTATGTCTAACGCTAAATCATGTTTTTCTGAACCCAGGGAAGACATTGAAAAAGCAACTATCTCAGGTGACTGGAAACAAGTCCATGATTTCTACTTGACCACGTTTGAATCCTTCTTGGAACTCAATGCTGCCTTTAAGGTGAATATATGGTCAAAGTGGAATGTTGTCACCAGCGTTATTGTTTATTTATATATATATAAATTTTTGCTTTATTAATTTCATTTATTTTAGTTTATTTAATATTATATTATTTATTTATGCATCAGCCTTCCCAAAGCCAGGTTAAAAAAATCTAAATCACAAATTCTATGTTCTTTTATTTATTGTTATTTATTAATGTATTAATACATGTATTAATTATGGTATTAATGTGCATTACTAAAAAAATGTGCACACTTTTCACATGAAAAAACATCAAAAATAAGTATATTTTATTCATGTGTAAATTATGTACTCGTCCGTATACTGTAAACTCAATAAACATTCTTCAATGTAGTACTTAAATAAGTGATTATTTACACAGAAACTGTTTGATCTTAACAGATCTGCTGAAGTTCAGACCCATGTGTAACAGTAACATTGGGAAAAGGGGAAAACCAAATGTTACTTTTCAGTCTCTGGATGAATGAATGAGCTCATTCAGAGAGAGTTTGGAGTGGAGGGGGGGAAACACCTGCGTATGGTTACTCGAGCGGTGAAATGCTTAGCATCCACTTCATCAATTATTACAGCATTCATAATAAATGAATATATGAAGAGTATAATGAAGATTATACTGTTGATTTTGCTCTGAGACTTGTACACATCTATGGCAAGAGGACTTTTACAGGGAGCATTTAAGGTAATAAATAAGTGAACACTTTATTAAACAGTGAATTATGTGGATTTGAGACTGATTGTGGTGTGTTTTTCTGTTTCTCAGAAAGAAGCAAATGCTCCATTCAACACAATCGAAGACTCAGGAATAAACACCAAATTTGTCAATGCTGTTTATGATGCCTTACTTCATACAGTACGTACACAACATGAGTAAACAGAAGATCTTTGCTAAAAGCTAAAAGTCTTCTGTTTACTACTGTGTTATTGGGATACAATGTGTGCTATTGTGTGTCGTCATTTATATTTTTTACATATTTAGTTCATTACTTCAGTAATGTTTATCTAGAGAATGTCTGTTCAATGTTGTTGTTTTTTAAGCCTCCAGACACCCAGAAATCAGTCCTGAAGGGAATCATTAATAGCTTATTAAGGGAATGGAAAGGGTGAGTGCCGTTTTGTTTTCACTCATTGAACCCATAAAAGAGGACATTAAACCTGCAGAATGCTGTTTTTTAATGGTAAAAATTTAAGCTGGGTAATTTGTGTTTTTTAGGCCTCGGACAAAAGACGACCTGAGGGCGTATTTCATTCTTGCGCAGGTATTGCTCTCTTTTTGGTGCACAAGTATTGTTGTTCAAATTGTTTGACAGTTTCAGTAATGTTAAAATATTAGTTTTGTTTCTGACCAAAAAACAACACTTTTTGCCGAAAGTACTCTATATAATTATGAAAAAACATTTTTGTCCTTTGTAGAACACTAAAAACAAAAGGTTCTTAGAAGATGTTTTTCAATATGGGGAATAGCAATTTAAGCAAACAAAGAACCATTTGTGGATTGCAGTGATTCTTCTTGTGTTCATTACTCTATATAGAAAAACTGCGTTTACTAAAGAACCCCTGAAGAATGACTTTTTTCAATACATTATAGTTTACAGCATGAATCTAGTTGAGCTGTCCTAAAGACCAGAAGAATGCTATGAATAGAAAAGTGCCTCCATTATATAACCTAAGGACATGTGGTACTTTTCAGTAATAGCTGTAATTTCCTGTCTTTAAATCAAGACTCTTATCTTTGCATGCTTATAGACAAGCATATGTGCAGCACAATCGGCCTAATCTGGATTAAACTTGGCCTTTGTGAAAACACAGACTGAATGCAATGCGAGGAAAGGAAGTCAAAGCTGTGCAGGAAACTCTTGATCTCCTCTCTCACCACATGGCCCATTGAGTCCAGCCATAGCCTCAGTCAGTGCGGCTGCAGATATATTATGAGCTAAGTGTTTACTTCACACATGAGCAGCATAGACTGGTTCTAGGTTGTCCAAATAAGGCCACAGCCATCGGGCTTCACGTCTGGGAAATGCTGGCAACAGAAATGAGCAGACGTGAGCGTCGCCAACTTACTAGGTCTTGGATCCATTCAGGGATGTTTTGTGTCGATTTGGTCCATTTATGAGTTATTATTTATTTATCTATTTATTTATTAATTAAGTAGGATTGAGTGTTATGGTTAGGAGATTTGATCGTTTTCATATTCTGAGGTCGGCCTGCTCCCAAATGAGCTTCTGATGCTTGTTGTCCTTAGGCTGTTGATGGGTGTCCTGACCTACATATCTCGCAAAGGCAAGGGGAAATCGAAAGGCGAGCAGCACTTATTTGGATGATGTGTCTGCTGCTGACAAGAGTCAGCCTCTGCTATTATTTTGCCTTTTACTCCGGAGCCGGAGGAACCAATGATGTCATGCTGGAGCAAGGATGGCTGGTTTCCGCTCAGATGCCACTCTTTATTAAAAGCCAGACTTCTTCCTCGGCTCGCGGATGAAAAGTTATATTTCCTTTTTGAAGTGTGTTTTTAAAAAAAAAAAAAATCAAAAAAGACTTTCTTTGTTGCAGAACCCCCAGTACACCAGCACAGCCACATATGTCATCTATGCACACTTACTGAGGCAAATCGCAGCTCTGGCTGAAGCAGACCACCATTTCCTGATGCACTGGTTTAAGAAGTGAGTCTGAAACGTTCCCTTCTGTCACCACAGCAGTCTCAGTCCAGCCTGCTTAAGGAAGTAATTCACTAACTAAAACCATAACTACAAATAGGCCCCTATAATAATGGGATCTTTTATTGGACTGTTTACATTTACTTGCAAAATTAACTTCAGTAGCTATTTATGTAATGAAGTATAATTACCTGTAATAATGGTAATAAAAAGTTTTAAATTTTACATTATTACTTATTTTATATTTGAATATACAAAGGTGTGATGGGATGGGAGTTGTAGAAAGTGTGATCATTGGAGGGGTTTTGCTGAAAATATGTGTAACAGGAAGTTTAACCCCTTATACCCAAGGCCTATTATTCACTTCCAAGACTTATTACTCTGCTGCAGAACTATTATAGCCCTAAGATGGAGAAAATAAAAAGTGTGAGGTTAACTCTATGTGAATGTAAGCCTTGCAGTGTTGTATACCTTTGGTTTGACTGAAGAGATTTGTCGTCTTTCAGACTCTCACAGAAGCGTTTTAAGCAGCTGGTGGAACGCCTACAGCTCTTCATCACCACACGGATGTTCCCTGCCAAACCAGAGGAGCTGCCGCCCATGGCCAAGTGCTCTTGGTGGATCCCGTCTGCCACTAAAGTCCTCTCACTTCTCAGTAAGTCTGAAAGCCTGCATGCACAGTGGCTTCAATAACACTGCAGGAGTGGAGAAGATATAGGGGCATGAAAGATTATATTTGCCTGTTCTAATTCCTTTTATTTTTGTATATAAATCCCACTTAACTGTTTCAGATATTCAAGCTAAATTTAAAATAAGACAAGAGACAGTGGCAATATGAAATATACTTTTTGGCAGTAAGCACCAATCAGTCATAACATTATGACCACCTCCATTTTTCTGCACTCAGTGTCCATTCCACCAGCTCCACTGAACATATAGAAGCATGGGGTGGTAAAGACCACCACAGAGCAGGTATGATTTAGATAGTAAATCGATCTCAGCGCTGTAATGTCACTGACATGATGGTGTGTTGTGGTGGTACCAGTGGATTAGACACAACAGTGCTGTTGGGGTTTTTAAAGCCCTCAGTGTCACTGCTGGACTAAAAATAATCCACCAACCAGAAATATCCAGCCAACAGTGTCTTGTGGGCAGCGTCTAGTGTCCGCTTATGAAGGACTAGAGGACGACCAACAAAAACTATGCATAAACTTTACATCTTTATCTAATCCATAACCAATGAATTACATTTTGTAATTGAGAAAATGATCATTAATATTGAAAGTTATAAAAACAGGTTTGTAACAAGAATATTTCTGTATATCATCATCTATTTTGAGTTTTATATTCTTGAAGAATCTGTTTTTGCTTTCATTCTGCCTTTTCTCACTTGCACTTCTCCCAGTCTCGCTTTCGCCTCCAGAAGTTTCTTGCTTTTGACTTTTGATGGTGTCGGGATCTAGACAGTCATTGGCTGATGAAGTTAAGCCCCGCTTACCCAGTCCATTCTGCACACCTTAACCCTGATTGGAAAAGACTCTAAGCTTCTATGACAAACTGTGCATTACTAAAAGACATAATTGATAAAAATATTTGATATGGTTTACTTGTCTTTGCCGGTCTGTCATTTTCCAATCAGGGTAAGATTGGTGTGCTCTCGCTGATGTAGCGGGGTGTGCAGAATCGGCTGGGGGGCGGGGCTTAACTTCAGCAGCCAATGACTGTCTAGATCCCGATCCCCGTCAAAAGCGAGAAACTTCTGGAGGCGAAAGCGAGACTGAGTGAAGCGCAAGTGAGAAAAGGTGGAATGAAAGCGAAAACGAGTTCTTCAAGAATATTAAACTCAAAACAGACTGTTATATACAGAAATATTCTATTTACCAACCTGTTTTTATAGCTTTCAATACTAATGAGAGTTTTCTCAATTATAAAATGATATTTATTGGTTACGGACCCTGTTTATTGGTTCTCAGAACTTTAGAACCTATTTTCACACCATATAGGTGTGTCTAATATAGTGGAGCGTTTAACATTGTGTGGACAAGTGATTTACAAATTCCAGCAGAGCTGTTCTGTCAGATCCATTCAAACTAAGTGTGCAGAGCAACAGATGGACTACTATCTGTAACTGTAGATGTAGTGTGCTCAGTTGAGTTGAGAGAATGGACACTGACTGTAGAAACTATGAGGTGGTCTTAATGCTATGGCTGATTGGTGTATACATTCTCCAGCAAACCACAATGAGAGCCATCATCTCCAAATGGAGAAAGCTTGGAAAAGTGGTGAACTTTCCTAGAAGTGCCCAGCCAACCAAAATTCCTACAAGAGCAGAGCTTTAATTCATTCAGGAAGTCACAAAAGTACCTAGACAAACATCCAAGGAGCAGTAAACCTCGCTTGCCTCAGATAAGGTTAGTTTTCATAATTCCACCAATAAAAAGAGAAAATGCACCACTGGTGTCCAAGCGAGAACTGCAAGGCAAGCTCAACTGCTAAACAGCTGTTTGTTCCAAAAGCATTTAAAACTTGTCTCATATTTGCCAAAAAATAAACATTGAAGAGCTCATAGCCTTTTTGGATAATGGCCTGTAGGGTTTTGTTTTGAAAGTGGAACTGTTTGTAAAATGGGCCTTAACTTAATGGTGGCCTTAACTTCTAGTGTAAAGCTGTACTATTCCACAGTAAAAACATCATGCCAAGAGTCAAACACGGCTGCAGTTTGATGGGGTGTAGATGCTTTGCTCCTTCATGGTGTTGGTGACTCAATCAGAAGTTTACAAACTGCTGAATGGTCCAAAAGAAACAAAAAACAGATTTGGCAGTACTTGCCACAGGGTTAGCACAGTGAGGTATAGGAACGTCTCAGAACTTCCATAGCGGGTCATAAGGAAATAAAATAATTCCACTTGTGTAGCAGACACAGCAAGGTTCAGTCACTCCATGGAGCTACTGTAGTGGTCCTAGCAAGGTTTAATAACTCCACAGATATAATGAGCATAAGGTTTATGGAATTTACATAGCAGGCATAGTGAGAGTTAATTGCTTTGCAGAGCTTGCATATGATACATAACAATGTTTAATGGTCTCCCATAATGGGCATAACGAGGGTTAATTGGTTTATGGAATTTACTTAGCAGGCGAAGTGAGGGTTAATCCCTTGGCAGAGCTCACAGAGCAAGTATGGAAAGGTTTAATCATTCCACAATATATGAGCAAATCATTCTTTCAAGAATTTTCTTCACACTGAATCAATTGAATGAATACACAAAACAAATTGAATCAGTTTTTTTATGTGGACTTTTTGCAGTGTATAGATCTTTTCTGGTTTAAATAATTCTAATATAATGTGAGTGACTGTTTCACACTGTATCATATACTGTATATTCTTCCTCTTAATTAAAATCTATGGCCTACATTTTCAGGCTTTGGGAAAAAGCCGTGTCCTTTATAACGTATTGTCACATATAGTGATGCTTGGAACATACCAGATGGCACATTTTATGCCATTTTCTGAAACACAGGATGTTACAAAACATATCTGTATTACTGTCAAGGATTAATCAGGATTAGTTCCAACGAGAAGAATGTATATTTTGGACCCACATTAATGACCGCATATCCATTACTGAAATACTCTGTGTGACAAATGTTTTTGTAGCCCATGTTTCTCTAGTGACATTAGGCTTGCCAGCTCTTATGTTCTACGATGCCTGAGATTTCATGATATTTTTGGTCTTGGTTGGAAGTTTACACTTGTTGGCATTTTTTATAGGAAGCACAGCCACTTTAAGTTTTCATGTGCTGACTGTAGCTCACCTGTTATTAAAAAGCTTATCTGTCATCCTGTCCGTTAGTGAAGGGACCAGTGTAGGACAAACACTTATCTTTTGTTGTCTGAGTAGGCCTGTCATCATAGACATTTTTTATTGTGGTCAATATATTGTCCCAGAATAGAATTGCAATAAACCATATTATTGTCATTTTAAGACCATTTTATGACATTGATATAATGATAATATAATAGCATAATAATGCAGTCACTCTCCTTTAAAGAGCAATTAAGTTTTTTATTAAGGATATTCAGACGTTGAATTGGGAATATAAAAACTTATTTAAATGTTCTAAATAAATAAATCATGAATAAAATAATAGCACCACATTAGTACACATTAATAGCACCACATTAGTAGCTAAAATATTAGGGATGTTCATTTTTAGGTAAATACAATACCTCAGGCGATACTGAGGGCAGCAAAAATGATTGCAGTAATGTCCATATATTGAATGATAAATTGATAATATAATTATTGCGACAGGACTATGTAATTTCTCAACACAGTAGTGATAACAAAACTGTTGTAATATCTTAGAGTGAATCAGTACTTTTGAAATTATCGCAGGTTGAAAATGGTGTCTAATCCAAAATGCCCCATCATGATTCTGTAGTTAGAAACTGAGCATTGATGTTAAATACAAACATGATGAAACATGGATGAAAAATATAATTTATAACCTTTAACTGTACATCAGCCAGTGGCCAATAAATGTAAGGATTGCTTAACAGAAGGGTGTCCATGCAGTAACACATGGGACACAATCAGTAACTGTAAAACTACAGTTATAACATTATTATAATCATTATAATATTATAATTATATATACACTTGCGCTACTGTTTGAAGGTCAGAGTCAAAACACCCCTTAGCAATTTCCATTCAAAACAGAAGTCAACAGAAGTTGAAAAATCAATTAAACTGAATTTAACTGAGATTTAAGCATCAAAAACTGAATATAATATCGGATTTTCCATATCTAATATGTTTACTTTTAGATTACAACTTTCATTTTCTTCAAACAGACCTCTTTTTTTCCACATCTTCAAAGATAGCTTCTTCACAGCTTCATCTCCTTTCAGACCCACAGTGTTTTGTTGTCTTCTCACAGTGGAAGGATGGACAGACAAATCTATGGAATTTTTCAGATCCGAAGCAGGAAGAATCTCAGGGTTCTTCTGTTTTTTAAAAGTAAAAACTTAAAGTGCTGTTTTCCAGATGAGATCAATACTGGTAGTCTATCAAGTCTTGCATGCTAAGGTTTTTAAGAATACTGTTTTCTCTTTAAATATTTTTGAAGTCCAGCTTTATAAGCTTTGGGTTTTATCATGTATTTTACTTAGATTTTATTCTCTATATTGTCTCTATATATTTAATCTCTATCAAAAAAAAAAAAAAACAATGACAAAAAGCTTTAATTTTTAACTGAAAGTGAAAAATTAAGGGGGGTCTCAGAGGGTTTACGAAGGGAAACATGAGCTGTTTCAGTTTTTTTCTCTGTCTTTCCTCAGATGCTGCAAACAGCATTTCTTCTCCTCCCATCATCCCCTTCTCCGATTTCTATAATCTGACACTGGACCACATCGACTTCATGGAAGACTACCAGACGTGGCAAGCTCATGGAAATTCCAACAGGTGTGGCACGAAAAATATAATTCTGACCAAGTGCCTTTTTTTTGCAGAATTTTCTCTCTGCCCACACAGTCCCGAGCTCTTTCCGCTCAAGATGTTTTCTTTAGCCTTTAGTCTAAGACACTTGTGGAGAGTAACGAGAATAAGAGCTCCCTCCTGTGTTTACCTTTAGCACTCAAAATAAGATCTGTATAATGTTGGTGTCTTCTACAATGACATTTCAGATTAACTTGTTTTCATCAGACTTCAGCATTTGAGCAGAGGTTGTAGAAATAAATTGTATAACATCCTCAAATTATGTTCAGAAATATTGTCATAATCATCATACAGAAAAAAAGGATTTTAGTATTATAATACTTTTCCACAAAAATCATTGCTGTCCAAATATAGGTTCATAATTTTTTTTAATGCAAGATCATGTTAAAATACTGTTTCAGTTTTGGAGCATTTTTACTGGTCCATCAGTTGTGACATATCTATATGCTTATTGTTCAAATAATGTTGAAAAATTACAACAGAAAACAATGCAGATATTTGTTTATTTTTTTATTTTTTTACTGCAATGATATTTATGATAATGATATATGTATTAACCAGTAACTCGGTGGCATATTATGAATTTTCATATCTTATTTGTCGTATTGTATTGAGTCTAACCTAATGTTGTTTGTAGGTTCACGTTCTGCCAGTTCCCCTTTATACTCTCCACTGTGGTGAAGAAGGCTATCATCCAGAGGGACTCAGAGCAGCAGATGATCAGCATGGCAAGGGTGAGCCTTCAGTTTGTTTGGAGTTATTTCTCAGCTCTTGGCTCATGGCTGCTCTGTGGAGCTGCCAGAATGCACAGGGAACATTACTGTGGAAACTCTGGATTAAGACTATTTGGTGTGTATGGGCCTGGTGGGATGCTTACTCTATGGCCATCTGTATGACTGTCCTGAGACTGAACTGTTTATTTAAGCCTTCTGAGCTTAGAGACTACACAGTGAAGCACGGTGATTCTTGAAAAACACTCTGATCTAAAAAAAAAAAAAAACTAAATCCCATGAATCTCTTGAAAGCAGTGTTACTAAAGCATCAGTCATAGATGGAAAAAACTAATCTATTTAGTTTTAAATTCAGTAGTAACATATATTTTATAGCATATTTGTTTTGTACAATATAATAAATCTAATTTGGGTAGAATTCTGGTGAGTTTTTTTTTAGAAAAAAAAAATACTTACAGTAGCTTGTGAATGGTTTTGTTGGGGCACAGATACAAAAGAACAAATTGTACTCACATACAACTTCTTCATATACAGCATTTGTTTGTACCAAACAGAATATGTGATATGCTCATTTCCTTGAAACTTAACAGAAACTTTTAACATTTTTAACTGTAAAAGCACAAAGAAAAATATCCAATGTTTTGACTGAACAACAAGTTAAATGAATAAATATGAACTAATTAAAAATTTGATGTCTATGTTTGTAGAATATTTAACATACATTTGAATCTTAAATTATTCCATAGTATGCAGCTGAACTGGTTACTGGTGAGAGTATAGTGATTGGGTAGGAGCTTCCACCAAAGGCTCACTCTTTGCAAGCAAAATGGTTTGTGGCTCACCACTTTGTACCAAACCTGGTGACATTTGAACTGTTCATTGCAAAATTTCAGTATATTTTACCATGTACTAGGATGTCCATTCCAAATAATTTGAATATTTGAGGAACAATAACAATTAATGAACAGTTTGTTTAACTGGTAAACCTATAGGTGATCCAATACACGCTCAACAATAAAAACTCGTAGTTCACATTCCTCCAACAAGGGGGTACAAATGCTTAACTGTTTTGTCTTTTGAGCCTCACAGATGCTCTTATGTAATAGGAGCTTAATGTGTAGCGTTGTTATTTCAAACGGAACAAATGCAAAACAAATATTTCCAGTTTCTACTCGTGTGACTGAAATAGAACTCTTCAAACTTTTGTTAGCAAATTTGGTGCTGCACAGCATGCTCAGCACGCTGTTCTTTTCTAAGTCAATATGCTGCCATAAACACCTATTGTCTTAATGTAACAGATACTCAAATAGTGATTTTTAGTATTTGAATACTGACATCTAAATGGTTAACCAAGTACTAGAGTACCAATGCACATCCCTACCATGTGCTGTATATAATATTGTAAAAAGATTGAGATAATCCAGAGAAATAATTTTCTGTGTAGTGCAACAGTGTTGGAAGTGCATGATGCTTGAGCCCTCAGACAGCATTGCTTGGGAAACTGCTACTGTAATGTACAGTCATATGGGCTTGGGAGCAGTTTGGAAATCACTTGCCACATAACACAGTCCACCACAATATTACACAAGGAAAAAGCCACACATTAATTCTATGTACAAACACTAATGACTTCTTGCCCCAGCTCAACTCAGGTGGTTTCAAAGACAGTAGAAACATGTGCTGTGGTCGGTGTCGGTGTTTCAGCTTGTTTTCATTAAAAAATGCATGTGTTTTCCTTGCAAATTATGAAATGGACCATTGACACAGTTCTCAGCAGTTCTAAGTCCAAAAGCTAAACCCAGTTCAGATCTGTCTCCTATGGTGCATCATGAAAAGAAAAAATATCAGGCAATGACAAACTCCGGCTGCATCAAGCAGCAATTCTACATGAAAAACTTTAACAATTGGTATACTCAGTTCAGACATTATTTCGAAGTCCCGTCCCTAATTTTTGAGTGTTTTACAGGCAACAAATTTTTAATTTATTGATATTTTTAAAAAAACGTTTTTCACTGAAAAATTGGATTTATATTCTTTCTGCTTTTATCAGTCAGATCATTCCTCAAGTGAATTAGTAAATTACAGATTCATCTTTTGTTGAATTTTACCATATGAAACGTCTCTGGTAATGTAGTTTGTATATATTCATGGGTAACCGATGTCCACAGTTAAATTCAAAGAACTATTTATTTCAGTGCTGCAGGGAAAGTCTTATGATAGCACCCTTGTGTAGGGTGGGGCTGCATAAATAAGACTTTTTTCTGGTTGGGATCCTGTCAAGCTCCCTCCCAAATGTATGTGAATGGAGAGAGAGGCTAAACAGACACGTGGCTGTCAGATGCAAGACAATTCAGTTTGGCAGCAATGTCCATAGCCATCTCCTTAAAGGCACCATGGGAATAAACACACTCTCCTATGTTCTTCTCATCAGCAGAACCTCACAGAGCCTCACAGATATATCCTAAATCCAAAGGTAGCCAAACAGCAATTTATACATTATCACCAATACCATTAAAACAAGCGAAGCTGAATGTTTATTTTTTTTATACTCAGATGGAGAAAATATACTCAAATCATACTTGGGTAGAACTGTTGCTACTTCATTTAAATAATGACCAAAGTACAAATTACTAACAGTATTAAAAATACATCAGGTAAAAAAACCTTAGGTGGGAACTGGGGTTGTAACTGGAAGGTTGCCTGTTCGATCCCCAGAGCCAGCAGGTCATGACTGAAGTGCCCTTAAGCAAGGCACCTAAGTCCCTGTGCCATGGCTAGGGCTGCCCACCACTCGGGGCATGTGTGCTCACTGCCCCCTAGTGTTCACTAGTGTGTGTGTGTGTGTGTGTGTGTGTGTGTGTGTGTGTGTGTGTTTTGTTGCACGGATTGGGTTAAATGCAGAGAAAAAATTCCTCTGTGTAATTCTGATTCTAATTCTCTAAGCCTAGGAACTGAAGTTTCTTTTTCCATTTTTAAAATACAACTCTAAAGTACAACATTTTAAAATAGTGCTAGCAACAAAGATTCTGAGGTTCTGAACACACAGGATAATGCAACACTAAACACAAGAAGTAATTAAATCCAATATATTAAAGTATACTTGATTAAAATGTAAATTATCTTCCATAGCATTTGAAAATGCAGGTCTATCGGAATAATATGCAGCTGAGTAAATGTGTCTAGTGCCACAAATGTAAGTAAGTAAAAACGTTTAGTAAGATAATCAGGTTCCGTTTGAAAATGGCTTTATTGATACAAAAACAAAATCTTTGTTTTTTGAAAATGCAATAAAAATGTATACTCTCCCTGGCATTTATAAGTAAACACGTGCCATGGTATATCTATGTAAACAAGGTTCTAGCATGTTAACAGTGATTGACTAAACACATCGCTGTCTATTTCGGCTACAGCAAACCCTGGTGGACAAGGTTTCTCGCAGACAGAGGGTGGATATGAGTCTGCTCTTTCTCAACATTAAAGTGAGGCGTCTGCAGCTGGTCAGTGACTCACTGGATGAGGTAATAACACTTGCGCCAAGTATGTGAACACAGCTACATGGACAGCGCCTGTCTGTTCCTTTCAGTTGTTACCGCTCAGTTCTGTAGTATTGAGAAATATTTACAGAACAGAAAGCTAATGTACTATCACTTTTATTTTATTTTTTATTTATTTATGCTTTTAATTGTTAAAACAGTTGTAGTCAGCATTATATTTTCTGAGATTAAAAGACGGTATATTTGACCAAGGGTAAGTATAGTCTAGTCCGGAAAGTTTAAGTCTGGCTATGGCTTAATTTGGAAAAATGGCCCCATATGACCATAAATGTGTTACTTTTTTTAAATAGCTTTCAAGAAAGAGAGCAGACTTGAAGAAAAAGCTGAAAGTGACGTTTGTTGGGGAAGCGGGCTTGGACATGGGTGGACTCACAAAGGAGTGGTTTCTTCTCCTGATTCGACAGATTTTTCACACTGACTACGGTGAGACAGACAGGACAAACAGTTTTGGTCTCAGTGGCTGCCTGCCAAAAGCATGCTTAGATTAAAACCTGCTGCGCATGCGCTTGACCATGATTTGTGTTCATTTAGAAAGCCAAAAGAACAGTACTTCAGCCATAGAAGTATTACTCATTCTTTTCTTACCCAGTGAAACAGACTGCCTTACTATAAAACCACAG
Organism: Hoplias malabaricus; assembly: GCF_029633855.1. Classification (NCBI taxonomy): domain Eukaryota; kingdom Metazoa; phylum Chordata; class Actinopteri; order Characiformes; family Erythrinidae; genus Hoplias; species Hoplias malabaricus. Next base: position 20,643,434 of record NC_089802.1, on the reverse strand, counting down.
AGATTTCATTTCCTATAGTTTTGCCACATTGTATTTCTGATGAGCGTCTATGGCAGAGATTCAAACTACAAAACTGACTCAGCTTGGACCATAACACTTGGGACTCGTGGCTTGATTTGGCCTTGCATGTGATGACAAGAAAATTCAGGGCTCATATCTGCTTATAGTTATATTTTATTGATCCCTCTAATTGTACAGTAGAGAGCCTTTAGATAGAACACTTTGATATTTTTAAACAAAGTATACAGAGCAAAAGAAGGCCAATGTTCTGTTATATTACAACTACAAAGCGTTTCTGTAAGGTCAGTGAGGATGAAAGGGTGGACAGTGAGTGTAGAAGCTAGGAGGCCATCTTAATATGTTTTATTAGATTGCATTATTTTTATCATGCTGAAATATGGATTTAATCTCAAAACTTGTTCTCATTCTTACTTTCTCTCTCTTTTTTCTTTTTAATATGACCCACAACATAGTTAATTTAAACACAGAGACATGTGTTTATTGCCTCTCATAATCTACACGTGTATCTGTTATAAAGTTGTTGAAGCCGGAATATGGAGGTATTTTATTGACTGAGCTGTGATCTGCGCGCTGAAGTTGTCTCAATTTTTGCTTGTGTTTGAGCTTCGATGTGCTTGATGTTAACTGTCTCTCTGAAATATTTACTCCACAAATTGAGAGGTTTTAATTCAAATAATCATAAAAATCTACTCTAAAATATTATAATGAAGTAAAAAGAACTGTTTCCTCTAGCACATTTGTCACGCATATCACTCTACACATTTGTTTGCTTTATCTCCCTTCCAATACTAGCATTTTAATTTGTGATTAATCAAGATGACACCACTAATACACACACACACACTGAAAATACAGTTAGTATATACAGGCTTTGTTACAGCTACATAAATATTGGTCATATATCAGTAAGTCAAATATCCACTTTGGTCCTTTTTGTGTTTGTTTTTCTTTGTTTGTTTGTTTTTTCAGCCATGAAAAAACTTGAGCTGTATAATGGAAACTTGCTAAAATTATGATGTCACATGGTTTGACCTCTAATCAGTGGCTTTTTAAAATGAGCATGCTGTCATGAAGGAAAGAGTCTTTTGGATTATGTTACTATGCTTTTTAGCTTTGAAGATGTTGGCTCATTTTTGTACTGTGCAATTCACTAATGTCACTAATTGCAGTTTGGCATCATCCACTGGCACATTACTGCTATTTTCTATTTTATTTTATTTTTTGTTAAACTTCGACATTCATGCTTAAATAATATGAGTTGTATTTTTCATTTGCAGGCATGTTTACGTATGTGAAGGAATCTCAGTGTCACTGGTTCAGCAGCTGGAAATGTGACAACTGCTCAGAGTTTCGTCTGGTTGGAGCCGTATCCTTTCATTTACTGCATAGGTGGATGCATGTGGCTGCTCAGAGCCGTAAATAACCCATAACCATACTGTTTGCTTCCACTTGGTGGAATCTCACAGGCATTTATTCATGGCGTTTGTGAAGATTTTATCTTTCAACACAGGAAATCACAGAGGCTTATTTTACAGTATCAATCCACTGCATGCGTCTGAGGCAACGAAATGTGGGGCAGTCTTCTAAATCATCAGTATTATCTTTCACACAGAGACACACATTACTATTCAAAAGTTTGAATCACTGTTTTCAGTAACACTTAGCCAGTTTTGTTGCATGCCCATGCATGAAAAGTCTATAATATTTCATAAAGATGTGAAACGTTTAGGAAATTTTAGAAATGTAGTGCCCCTAAAAAGATGAACAAAGATGTTGATTAGATTAAAATGACAGTAAGCTATATAGAATTGATATTGAAGCTTTATTATTTAATATTCATAAAACAACAGAGACTTTATTGACATAATTTAGCTGTTAATGCAGAAAAGAATTTGTTGCATTCAATAAAATATTCAGTGCCACCATTTAGTGTCCACATTGATAATAAGATGCAATAGTATTCCCCACCTCCAATCCAAAGCCAATTATAGTCATACACAAGATAAGATGTAAAATATCCTGTGCCAATCCATTAGAGCTTCACATAGGGCCCACCCCACCCTTTTCCTACCAACAGCCACACAATTTCTATTGTTCCAATTCTACAGCTACATGGTTGCTGTGGCTGTTTATGATCCGATCAGCAACCAGCTACCCATAACATCTACGGTTACTCATTGAGCCCATCACATGAGTACACAAACCACCCACTGCATCACTAGCTCTTCACAGGGATCATCAAGTAGGCATCTCCCCTCGTCAGTGTTTCGCTGAATTAAGCCCACAACAACAGTGAAGTCTGGCGTCCTAGACTCACCCCCTCCAAGCTAGCTTTACAGTCCTACCTTACCCTGTACCTAGCCCTACTGACACCATTTAATGCATGCTTAGTGCCACCATTTCCGTGTGATCTTTACATGCCACAGCACCTCTACAGTGCATTTCTGCAACTAGTCTGTGTTCTCCTCATTCACAACCACTGACTAGACCATTCAGCTGTTTCTGATAACTCCTTCACCACTGCCCTTAGTGTCCGGCCTCTGATGCCGAACTGCACAAGCAGGTATGTGACAGACTTAGCTACAAATCCCCTAGCACCAATCTTTTCTGGTGTTACATGTGCCTGCCACCCGCGTTCCCTTACCTTAGCCGCCAAGTCCGCATAATTAAGCTTTTTCCATTCTACTGCATCTTCAAATGGAACTGTTAACTGTATGAAATAAACTATTTGTTTACTTTCAGAGTACAGCACCATATCAGGCCTTGTGTATTTAACGCAATGCACACTGGGTCCTGCAGTTTTGTTTCTAGGTCCACCAGCAATTTCCAGTCTCGTCCTTCACTCCATCTACCAATATTTATGGCCTGTGCACGCTCTCGAATACATTCCGCCTCATGCACAAACCTAATCACTTTATTACTAAAACCACTCGTCAGTGGTTCTCTAGATTCTCCCAGCAAGGCCACTGGCCTTGTTTTGCCTGTGATGCTGTTGTTGCACACCGTGCCTTCTCTTCCTAATTGCGAATAAATCTAGTCATCATTTGCCTTCACTCTGGTCATGTGGCCTTACTAAAAGCTTTCCACAAATCACCGGACCCAAGGATTGCACTTGGCCAATCATGTCCCTTAGCTCTAATCAGGCCCTTTATACCTGCTCTGCCACTCGTGGGTTACATTTCCTTCCTGCTTTTGTGACTAGCACTGGTGCTTTAACCACTACATCCATCATTCCTGCCAAAATCTTCTCGCAACTCACCTATGCACATTTAAATTCCTCAACTAAACTTATGAGTGGTAGCTCCAGTACCCTTCTCCCCTACCATGCCACACTACTTAAACACTGTGGCACCCCTGGCCACTTCCTTATAGCCTTGTTCATAACCCTTTCCATCCTCTCTAATTCTGTGATCGAACAACATAAATTGTCAACAGCCATCTAATACAAGGCAGTAAGCCAAACTGCAGACACCACAATTTCAACTTCCCTGGCAGACATGATCTATCAATGATATTAATAGCCTTCAATAATTCAGCCTTTATTCCCACAACTTGGTCGGTATCATTTAGCGATGCACCTTAGATTATCATTTATCTTCCCAGCAACCATCGTGTGCAAGGCACAATAGTCGTCAGGGTCATCATGTCGTCCATGTAAGCCCCGATTGGGTTGCATGATGAGTACCATCATGCAACCTCTCCCCACTTACGACCCACTTAGAGGCCCTGATTACTACCTCCATCACCATCGTAAATGCTAATGGTGAAATCGAATATCCAGCCATTATACCTACTTTTAACTGATGTCATGACATAACAAATTCTCCTGAATGTCTTCGAAATATGCTTTAACAAGCCTAATAACCTTATCTGGCATTTGGAAAAATTCAAAAGCTTTCCATATAAGTTTATGTGACACTGAGCCAAATGCATTCGAAAAATCTAGGAAAACGACATGTAGATCTCTACACTCTTATACTTGTACACCTTTATTTTTTATGTATACTTGTACTTTTTTTAATTCTGTGATATGTTTAAGAACATTGAAAATGTGTATTTATAAATATTTACTATTAAATTAAAATTTGAATTGTGTAAGTTATAATTGTTTGTAAAACTAAGAATTTCTTTTGAACAGTTGCATTAAGGCTGGGAAATGTAGACTGTGCTTCAGTGCATAAATAAAGTAGTAGATGTGTATTTGACTGCATTTATCAGTGATGTTAGGCTGTGTGGCCTTGGCCGTTCAGTTGGTGCAGAGCTATGTCCGAGGCAGAAGTGGAGACACAGTGGCAGCCAAACGCTGCCATGTCCTGCCATTACCCTTCTAATCGTTCCTTCTGGCTCTGAAAACTCAGTCCAGCCCACTAATGGCTGCCAGTCCAGCTCTTCTGCACTCAAAAAGAGATTTGTACACCCTTCTTCCAGCAGCCCAAATGCAGTAGTGTCATTTCAGCCAGCGATGTTGAAAGAAAAGTCTCTTTTGTTTTGTCTAGACCTGGAGCTGGTCTTGTGTTGTCTCATTGCTCCAGTCATCCAGTCATTTTTCTCTTCATCCACTAAAAGCCAGCTTCTCCCTCTCACCCTTACTTTTTCCACTGCTTTCTCCCCCCTCTCTGGGCATATGTGGAGCACATGGAGCTCTGCTGTCAGCTGCAGCTGTAAGCACTTAGTGAGCAGCCTCTTCACATTCTCCTCTAAATGTATTATACACCTGTTGGGCGTTCTTTCCCCACATCAGAGAATACTGCTCTAACGTAAGGCTATTGTGTAATCCGCTGAGTAGCTGATCTTTCAGACTGCAAACAAAGGATTCACAGTTGTAGATTTACTGAGATTTACTTTAGTAAAATATGAGAATAAAGGTGAATTTTTATACAAATTTAAACTCACTCTAGACTCTAGAGTTATTTTATTGGCTTGACCAATAAAATAAGTATTAAGTTGCAGCTTTTAAAGGGGTCTCATTAAAATCCTATCAAGTAAAAGATTGATGGCTTATTTGTTTACGTTCACAAGCTCCGTGTCTCCTAAGGTGGAACAGTATGTTTGAGGAGAAAAACAACTGTTGTTTGTACGTGAATGAATTTTAACCAGTTACCACAGAAACTCATTTGTAACTTGAGTTGTTTAGTTTTCTAGAACTTTCTTGGTGCTCACTTTCGTGCAGTTAGTATTCACCTGAATATAGAGTCAGTTAAATTTAAATAATGTGACCCACCTATGGAGTAGGGATAAAGCAACATCCTCATCTCTTATCATAATTTTCAACATTTGGAAATTATGGCGAGAGAGAGTTAGCCTAGCATGTCTGACCAAGCCCCTTTTATTTTTTATATTTTACTCATTTACTGACATTCGGGATTTGTAAATGGATTACTCCCGTTTCTAGTGCACAGACAGACTAGAGAGAGATGGTGAGGAAACATTCTCTGAATTTTATTTTTGAAATAGTGTTGTTTTTTTTTTGTTGTTTTTTTTTTAAATTAAAATGGTGATCATTCCTTTAACATTGCTGTGCTATAATACAGAAGTGTAGCCATGTATCATGATATGTGTTTCGCAGTGCAAAACTGTAACAATATAATTTGGAGAATTTAATAATTATACTATTTAATGCAGTATCATTGTTTAAACCATTTGTTGTTTAAATATTTTCTGCAGCACCTCCCTTCTGTAGATGAGAATGTTTTCAAGGCCTGCCCATTCGGACCCATACAAATCTTTTACTTCCAGATATAATTCATACAAAACTGCAACTTCTTATTGAAGAAAAGAAAAGAAAGCAACAAACCCCTTTTACAGAGTTATTATTACAAGTGACATGCATTATGTATCTCATTCATTTGCTTTGCTGTGCCCCTCTGCAGTAGTTAACATCAATTATAATATTGATCGATTTTTATCATTTTTTTGTGGACTGAATGGCATTATAAATAAACATTGCATCAAGAGAAATATAAATGATCTTTGTATGAAGAGAATTTATTAAATTTGACAATGAGGATTTAAGACAAATACAGATTAAATAAAAAAAGAATTAGCACAACCCCAATGACTACTAAAAAAAACCTACTAAAGCCTGTTTTAAGTTTAAGTGGAGGCCTTATCTAAATATTCAAGCTGAATGTTGTACGCGTAGGAGTTTTGTATGTACACTTAGTGCTTTTACATTGCTTTCTTAACTCTGTGTAAGCTGATGGGTCTGGCTGTGTATAACAGCATCACCCTGGACATCCGATTCCCACCCTGTGTCTACAAGAAGCTGCTGACCCCTCCCATCGTGCCATGTGACCCCGACGCCACCGTTGGCATGGCAACCCTCACCCTGGACGACCTGCTGCAGATCATGCCAGTATGTACACAAGCTGTGACACGCCATTCTGCTTAGCACTCTATCTGTTCTCATTAAGTCCAGTGTGCTGCGTTTCAAGCACAAACACACACACCCTCATCACTCACACATAACAGTGACAGTCAGACCCCTGAGATTACTCCCTCTTCCAATGCAGTATCTAAGTTTTCACTGTCATGCAAAACATTAATCGTCATGTTTTGTTGTGGTTGCCTTCAAGTATTTATTGTTTCCCAGAAACCCCAGTGCAGTACAGTACTTAGAAAACCTTCAAAGTTCAGTCTCAGTTTGGATGCACGTTCTGCTTTATTGTGGTGAGGTCTGGGTTCTGGAGTAGCTGGTTCCTTCTATATTGTCTGTTTTCTTTTTCTTAATAGAAGCGTATTGACAGCCCCTCGTCAGTTCAAATTAACAGTGTTGGATGGATTGAGAGCAACTGTTTTGCAGAAGTGAAGCAAATGTGGAGCCTGATTTTTGTCTAGTCTCGTGTGTGTGTGTGTGTGTGTGTGTGTGTGTGTGTGTGTGTGTGTGTTTGTGTGTGTGTGAATGTGTGTATACTTATCGGGTCAAATCTGGTCTCATTCGAATAAGTCCTATATGGATATGAATTAAATAAAAAGTGATCTCTGAGTTTTGCACTATACATGCACAATATGTGCTGAAATTCTAGTCAACATTTCAAAACCTTGTTTTATTATGTTTGTTGTAATTGACAATTATAGGAATCATTTAAAGTGATTGGAGCTGTCACCATTCCCTTACTTTCACCAAACCAGTGTGAACCATTCGGGTGATGACACCTGTAAATGAATCACGATACATTATTATTTGTTATATGTTAATTCATTATACATTTTTAATATCTAATGGGTTGTATGGTATATGGGCTATAAATGTGCAGACATATATTAAAAGTGCAAAAACAAAATCTCATGAAGAAATGTATCCAGGATTATGTAGCAGTATTTGAGACCGTCTTTGTGAGATATGTTCATATATAATAGTAAGGCAGTGCCTGTGAATATTGTATTGGCCTGAGAGAAACAGCCTGAGTCATGGGCATTTAAAATAGCACCTGCAGTATTGTTTTGGCTCCCCCTGTGTGACTGTGTCACTAGACAGAGCAGCAGTGTGAGATTAATAAGCGTCCACTCCAGATGGTGCATTGTGGCTGCAGCCCTGAAAAACGCATGCTCTTTAGATTGCTGCAGATAAATTGCTGTCCTTTCCTCTTTCATGCTCAAATCACATGATTAACATGAATCACTTTGTTCTGTTTTAGCACTGCAGGTGTGAAATATTGTACACTGTTTTAAGTCACACATTAGGACATATGAATTAGCATTTTTATATTCTAAAAGACAATCTTAAATTAAGGGCTGCATGGTGGTGCAACAGGTAGTATCGCTGTCACACAGATGCAGGGTCCTGGGGTTGTGGGTTCAAGCCCTGCTCTGGGTGTCTGTCCAGGTATAGAGCTTGTTGTGTTCTTCCAGTGTCTGCGTGGGTTTCCTCCTGTGGTCCAAAAAACACATGTTGGTAGGTGGATTGGCGACTCAAAAATGTCCATAGTGACATTTTATATGTGAGAGTGAATATATATATATATATATATATATATATATATATGTGTGTGTGTATGTGTGTGTGTGTGTATGTGTGTATGTGTGTATGTGTGTATGTGTGTGTATGTGTGTGTCTGTGTGTGTCTGTGTGTGTTGGCATCCAGTGATTTTGAGTACACTCCGGACCCACCGCAATCCTGAACTGGACAAGTGGTTACAGACAATAAATTAATCTTAAACTAAAACATCAAATACATCAATCTGATGAATGGAAATATCAATAGTGATGTTGATACAAAGGTGCTAAATTATTTTCGAAGCAAGTACTCACTTGAATATTACAACTTTATTTGATTATTATTATTTACCTATAACTTAAATTCAGCTAAAATATAATTCATATTACTTTAACTTACACATAACCCTGGCCCTAACCATACCGCTTTCACACGTACAATTCCTAATGTCTCAATTCTAAACTTAAACTTAACCCCAACTCTGGTTCTAACCCAATCTGTAAAGTTAAAATGCTATTATAGAAATGAAAAAGTGTTTTTCTATGTAGATCCCTAGTGTATATAATATACCATATAGCGTAATCAGATCAAAGCTTTACCTTATAAAAGAATCTAAATGAAATGTTTTAGGGTTGTGTCTATAGATTTGGCTGGTAGTGTATATTCATTCATGTATCATCTTGGAAATATAGTAAATGAGTTCTGTTAATTAGAGATAAAATTAATTAACTGTATATTATACCATTTTACCATGAATTCAAGTAGCCCAATGTGTTTCTTGTGAATTATTGGAACATAGCTGAGATCTCTTGTGATACCTGTTTTGAAGTTGTCCACTAGAGGGTGCCACATCATTAACTATTATATGACCTTGCTGTATCAAATCACCTTCACACAAGTGATGAAGTGAATACAGCATGCTAATATTGGGTTTTAATGTGCTACCTATTTACATATACGTAAAGGCTGCTGCACAAGGAAAACTGCACAATGGACCCTTCTTATTAATTTCCAGTGGCTTCTGCTGAGTCAGGCTTGAGTGGACCAGATGTTCCATTTTAAAGGAGACTTCTGGCTTTCTCCACACTTATATAACCCACTGCTTTTGGGCGTTGTTTGCTCCCATGTTTTAAACTTTTTCCACAAAGTAATGTGAGGCTGGAACCACTAAAATTGCAGAAGGATTTTTAACGAGCAAACGAGAACACATACATCTGCAGCTTACGTCAAACATCATGTTGTCGTTCACTTTTTCCTCTCAGTCTTTAGTTATGAATGGACTTTATTGGTAGCACAGAGGTGTGGATTAAAATGACTCCATTTCCCTTTGTCGTAAAACAGTGAAAAGTGTTATTATTCCGAACAGCCGTGTATTAGTTTAGCTTTAAAATGGTCACATTTTCCTAATATGTCAAATCCCCAGTGAACATGTGAATACATAATTAGTTTCACTTGCAAATATGAGCCTGTTTGTTTCCTCTTCTTTTTTGCATGCACACAGTACTTACTAAAAATAAAGTACCTACTTAAATTTGACCCCACTCTGCTTTATATTTTCACCTATAGGTTTGGTAGAGGCATATTGCCTGGATTTATTCTTGTTTTCAATGACACATACTCTGAGAAGTGTGCCTCTTTACTTTTGGTTAATATCAATGGCGCGTTTGTATTTCAGGATCTCGCTCATGGCCTTGGGGAGCTGCTCAGTTACGAGGGAAACGTTGAAGAGGACTTTTATACGACCTTTCAGGTGTGCAGCACACACAATGACATGCCTCTGTGCAGAGTATGAATAGTGCTGGGTATCAATAAGAATCATCTTCATTTTATCTTCATCCTCAGTAGTCTGTTGAGGGAAGCTGAAGGCAGAGATTTGTGCCACTGGTTGTATATCTCTTTTCTAGGTTTTCCAGGAAGAACTTGGAGTGGTCAAGTCATATAACCTGAAACCAGGGGGAGATAAGATCCCTGTCAATAACCAGAACAGAAAAGGTATGTTCTCAGCCAAGCTTCCAGCACACACTCTTTTCACAATATATGCACAAAGAAAGTTATTGAGTCAAAAACCAAAAACAGGTACTACCACATTGCTGTGATCATTACCCAATAATAGTACTACTTTAACTACCTAATAGTGTAATACCTTGTACTCTTCTGTCATATTCTAATCCTAATTCAACTCAATTCTAATATATTAAGGTTCATAGCATTGTTGTACCACACCTATTTTTACCCCTGTAACCCACGTTTATATCCCTGCTCTGTTTATTGTCATCTTTTGTGCACTATGTAACACTACAATTTCCATTGGGGTCAATAAAGTCTTATCTTATCTTATAAAGGCCTATGCATGATCATTATCTAAAAATAGGTTTGTACTACAGTCTGTATCTGCAATGTAGTGAAAGACAGGAATAATTTCTTTTGCATCTATTTTCCATATTATAATTCCTTTACCAAAGGAATTCAAACTTCTCTCTCTAGTGAGTGGGGAACAGTGGTGTTATCCACAGTACTATTCATTTTATTGGTTGTTAAAAACTAAAATATTCATGACTATTTATTTTTCCAAATATCAGTGCATATGCAAGCATGTTCCATATTAGACAAATATTTTTTCCATTAATAAAAAAAAATCCCATTAGTCAGCCCCTCCATGTTATGCACAATGTTAGCAATTGTCTATCCTGAATGATTCTCTCTATATCCCTCTGCAGAATATGTCCAGTTGTACATCGATTTCCTGCTGAATAAGTCCATCTACAGACAGTTTGCAGCCTTCTACCATGGATTTCATAGTGTGTGCGCCTCAAATGCTTTGATGGTGAGTTTTTTCCATCGTTTGCAATTTAGGGTTTACATACATATTGTAATTGTCACATATTTAGTGCTAATGTTAATCCAAAAGGCCTCACAAAGCTTGAGAACCCCGTCACTCTCCATCTAATGGACAGTACTTAAAGCGTTCATATTTGAGAGAAGGAATAAAATGGAGCTTAAATTCTGCTTTGTGAGAAGAAAACTCAACACACTGTCTGAAAGGAGGTGTAGCTGTCAAAGAAAATACTGCCCTAGAGCCCACATCTCAACACAGTTTGTGTTCGGATTCGCCTGAATCGTGAGAAGCAGAAACCAAGTTCTAAGGCTGAGCTTTGTAAGTGTAGAAGAATGGCCCAATAAATGTCTTTGCAAAATAGAAAGTCTTGTAAAAAGACTGGATGCTGTTACCAAGGCAAGGTATGTACATTCTGTGCTTCTCTGTCTGGCACACAAAAATAATTATTTCATGGCTGTTTGAATAGAAAGTGTATTTTCTTTTTTACCTTTTTTTTGTTTTTTATTTTATTTTTTTTTTTACAATTAAATAAACAGATAATGCGCCCAGTGATTCTGGGTAGGCTCCGGACCCACCGCAACCCTGATTGGATAGGCAGTATGAATGAATAAATAAATAAAATAAATTAATTATTTAAAGCCAAGAGTCAACAGTTAGTATTAATAACTGTCATGCCTATTGGTGCCATGTACTCTTAGCCACTTGTTAACATTATAGTTGAGGCTGTTATTTTATTGGTACGTTGGTAATTATATTCTCTTTGTTCTGGAAGCGGAAACCAAACTTTTGAATGTTGAGGTTGGAGTCTAGAAAGTTCCACTAGTTGCTGTGAGACAGAAATGGTGTCAGTGGAGAGGCAAAGGGCAACATTGGCTGCTCTGTGTGTGTGTGTGTGTGTGTGTGGGCTGAGCCTATTTTGCACTTCCCCTCCCCCTTCGCTCTTGGCAAAGCTTCATGTAAAAGGGGGTGTGTTGTCTGCTCAGCCTGTTGCGGTATCCAGGATTTTGAGCCAACAGGAAAGAATATGCAACCAAGGCCTGTAGAATGAACACATGCAGAGGCATGCATAGAAAACGGCAACCCCCATGTCCTACCTTGCATTTCAATTAGAGCCTTCACAAAGTAGTTGGTGTTTTTTTGTTTCTTTTTTCCCCTCCCCCACAACTCGTGACATGTATAACTTTTGACGTGCCACCACCATTCAAGGTGTTTACTTTTTCAGTTCAGTTTAATGAAGTGCCAGATCGAATTTTGTGCCAGAGCTGTGCACTGATGGATAGCCAGTACTGTTCCATTACCTTAAGTGGGATGTTAGCAAGGGTGCTTTATCAGTAACCTTCTGCAGCTCAGTACGAGTCAAACCTAGTGTTGGAAATTTCCTTTAGTTTGTCTGTCAGCACCTGGTCATGCTCAGAGATAACAGCACCTGCAAAAGCTGGTTACTAGGTCACATGCATTACATCTACAGACACATCATGAGTGGCCATCTCAGGTCCTTTCCCCTTCCATCATCAAAAACCACAAGCATTGATCGGTATGTTCCTAATTATTGAATGTAATTATTGAGTAATCCAAAGAGGTTGTTGATGATAAATAATTAATTACTTTTTAAGCATTAGCCCACAGTCAAGATTTATCATTACATTATTATAAAATAAGCATTTATTTGATATTATTTACATTGTGTGAAGCAGAAAATGAAACACCTCTGTGTTACATACATTAATTTTGTCTTAAAGGCTGACCTCTGATTATTTATCACTATACTAGATTTGCTTAATATTAAATAAAGATAAAGATAGGATTTTTAATATTTAAAATGAACATGAACATGGGTTTTTCCTAATAATTACATTATAGACTTATTGTACAATGTAATGGACATTTGCTCAATAATTTTTGCTGACCTCAATATCGCCCATGTTGTTTATTTCAAAGGTTTGTTGTCATAAGAGTGAACGTCACCGATATTACAGCCAGTGGCACTGTTCTGTTCTCATGTTTTCTGTGTTCCTTCTATCCTAAGGACCATGTGTTGATTTGTTTGAAATTGTTTTATTTATGTTTTATTTATTTAGGACATTTAAGCATTTTATATTCAAATTCAAATGTCTGAATATTCTTAATAATTCTTACTTGTGGCTAAACGTTAATTTCTCTTTAATGTGATGGAATTGCATTTTAATTCTATTATATTATCATTATATCAGTGGCATTACATGCCCTTAAAGTGATTTTAAAGTGATCTTAAAGTGAAAGACACTACAATAAAACAAAATGGCTGTAGTGACAGGCCTATATGAACGCATGAATGTATCAGATTTTCAGTCATTTTAAAAGTCCATCAAGAGAATACTAAATATGTAATATGTAATTTTGTTTTGCAAACTGCTAAATAATCTGTTTTTGTCAAGATAAATATTATTTGCAGTTATGTTTTTTTTATTCTATTTTCTTTACTAATGCTTGAGCTGCAGCATGTTGGAAACTTAAATCTGCAGGTTGCTCTTTGTGTTTGTCTGCACTTCAAGTGCTTTGGAGAAAAGCTAAATTTGCACACATGTTTATCTTGGCCACGTCAGGCTGAACATTATGCTTCCCAATATGGTAGAGTGCTTCTGCTCTAGGCTCACTTTTCCAAACACAGCTAAACACCAAAAAGAGAGGGAAAGGCAGAAAGGGAGAGTTGTGCAGTTTTCCTGAGCATGTCATGGAACCTTCTGGCCTTTTGAGATATTGTTCTGAGTCATTGTTTATCTGTCAGTCCACTGAATCACCAGTCACTTGTCTCTCAGCTGGCTTTGGACCTTGTGTGTTAAGGACAGCCTCTTGTATGTACACAGCTGCTCACTCCATACGGTCACACAGGCGAAAGTAAGGGAAGAAAAAAGCAAACTTTCAGACTGTGTCTGACCTACTTTCGGTCAGTGCAGTTGGTTCTGAGCCCACCTCCTGCGCCCTTGCTTATGCAACAGTTGTCACCGTCCCTGGATGCTTACATAAGAGGCTTGGGGGCTCTAATAACACTTTAGTGTTGGGAGGGTGTTCAGAGTGCAGGAAAGTCACTGATGGGATTGTACCATCACACTGTCCTTTGCAACTTATTCACTCACTCTCTTTCTGTCTCTGCCTTATCATATCCAGCTCTAGCACTGCCTTCAAGTCAGAGTTTAATCAGCTGTGGTTAGGGTTAGCTCAAACAAGGTACACGTCAGGGTGTGGTAGTAAAATGTTTGATAAGATGTACAGTAAAATAAATAAAAGGCTAAAGTAAGAATGACCAAGCAAATATAATTTTATATAATTTTTTTTGAGCACAGTAGAAAAAACAATGTGGATTTAATCTGTTAACCTAGTGAATTTAAAGGAGCACTCTTGCCAAAAATTAAAAATAGAATCCTTACTGTGTTTGTGATAGTATAGCCTGTTTACCTCCTGCAGTTATATTTCTTAATTTTTTTTTTTGTTTGTTTGTGTATTTAAGTCTAGGAACATTGAATGTGTGGAGTATGGAAAACCTACAAATGCTTTGGGTCGACGCATAAGGGTTGCACAACTTTTATTTTATACTTGTTGACTCGTTATTCAGAAAAGTACTTGACTTGTCGTAATTTCCCTAGCTGTTAGTCCTGGATGCTTAATTTTGAGTTGGATATGCAATGCATAAATATTATGGATTCATACTTGAATTAATCTCTTCTGAAGTATTTCCAGTTTACAAAAGTTTGTTTAACACTGTTTTGTGGAAGAGCTGCTTTCTTTGCTATCTGCCTGCATCCTTGCTATAGTTTGTTTTTTGTTTTGTCATCCTCCCCCAGCCCCCCCCCCCCCCCCCCCAATACTCGGGGTTTATGGCCCATGGCTTTTAAAAAAAAAAATTCAGAGAATGAAGTCAGAATTCTGAGAATATTCTCGGAATAATTCTGTCTGTGTGCCATAGGGTGAGTTGTGAAAGAAGCAGTCAGTGAAGTGAACAGAATTATTTATTAAACGCATCCACACGACATGGCGACCCCGTCAGTGCAGCCCCTGACTGCGATGCATAAGGCTTTAGTTTATTGTATGAGCCGTAATGCGATGGAGCCTCATGGCCACGCCGGAGTTCCACTCACTCCGGATCTATCATTTTCGTGATCATTAATTGTATCATGTGATACAATTACACTGTGGTCCTGATGTGGAAGAGAGCTGAGCGTTTATTCCTGAAATCTATACCATAGCATGACTTAAGTAACACACTGCATTCCACAGTTACACTGTTTGTCTGCTCCATTATCGCAGCGAATTATTCCGAGATTTTTGCTCAGAATTATTCTGAGAATATTCTCAGAATTCTGACTTTATACTTGGAATCTTTTTTTTTTTAATGCCGTGGCCTAAAACTCCATCGTAACTCGACAGCTCCCCACTGCAGCCGACTAGTGGATGTCTTAGTCAGCAAGTCGATTAGTCTACGCAGCCCTTATCAAATAAGGAGTCAAAAGCCAGACATCTGACATTAGTGCTAGGAAGTCAAATAATTTCTCTGTTCTGTTTTCCTTAAAGGTGCATCGGGTGATTTCATACTATTTTGTAATGAGCAAACATGATTTTAATGTAGTTTCGCAAGAGCATTGTTCATTATCTGCCTGAGAAAACCTGTTCTGTGCCAGAATCCATGTTCAAGTTGTTGTGGTTCCCTTGCTTGGCTGCAGGAGATCACATGTCCACATTCTCAGATGGCTAGTTAGGTGAACTACAGTAAAAGATGAACATGCCTCTGAAATAGACTAGTGCACCTTCAGCACCTGGGAATTTTTTTATTGTGTTGTAAAAACATGCAAAAAGAATACAAAATTAAAATCTGTAAAACCGATCAATGCTGAGATCTTGCATATTCCATAACAAGTATAATCTGAAATTCTAGTTGATGATGCCCCTTTGATAACTTGAGATTAAGATTTTGTTTGGTTTAAACTGTCCTAATCTCACTGGTGGCAATGTGAAATAAAACAGGATCACAATGGCTACAAATCTAGTTATTCTGATTCATTTCTATTGTAGCTTTTAAGACCAGAGGAGGTTGAAATCCTGGTTTGTGGGAGTCCCAATCTGGACATGAGCTCTTTACAGAGGGTGGCACAGTATGAAGGATACAGCAAGACTGACCCCACAGTCCGGTAACAATTCTGCAAGCATCCCTGACATTACACTCACTAAATACAGCTACTTCACAAAACTCTTCAGTTTACTTTTAACACCACATTTAATTTTGATTCACTTGATATGTTTATTGACTAGCATTGCATTAGTTTTTTATTTAATTTATTTAAATGCCTTAAAAAAAATAAATAAATAACCACCTGCAGCTGACTGAACACAGCACAAACCTTGTGATTATTCAGGGGATCATTTGCAAATAGCAGCATTATGTGATATGAGTATTACAGAAAAATATATATCACAAAACGAGTTTGTGCAGTTTATGATATACACCATATCACAAGACCCAAGACCTTGTATGTCCAAAAGAATCAAATATCAATTACCAGGGCTGGGTAATTAATCTAAAATTAATCGAAAGCACCATTCAGAACTTTTAATTGACATCATCTTGTCTATATCAATAATATCAATTATTTTTATTCTGTTATGTCCCCACTGTGTGTTCATGTGCTGTTCCTTTAAAACCATGCTACCAAGCTGTAGTCACATGATTCTGCCCCTCTCTGCCACATGGAAGCAACTTAAACACAGAGGCCGACCAAGAGACTTGAGCAACTCGTACCAAAAAGAAAACCACAGCGTCTGTGGTGTGGGCGTGCTGTGTTTTGACTATAATTAAGACAACACTGAACAAAAAGATGTCAAATGTAAACATTGAGAAAAAACGACCAAAGCACAGTCACACGCCAAATATAAACAGTGCTCAAAAAATGAGAAGGAAAATAGAGGAACAAACTCCCAGCAACATTTGGAAAATATCCCATATTTAATACTGGAGCAGATTTACAGTACAAGACTCGTCAGTGTACTATGAGGGTCAAAAATACACAAACAAATAACCGTTCATTAATCATAATGGAGGTAAAATGTACAATTAATCGTGATATTGATTTGTGCTCGTATCACCCAGCACTAAATATAATCATTGTAAAGAGAATTTATTTGAACAAAATTTAGGTCATATATATTGTCAATTCATTGTTGCATTTATTCCTGATTAAAATTTTAATTTTGTGCATGATCAGCCCAGACTGCTGCAGTTTAACACAGGGATCTGAAGTTTGCTTCTTAAGATTTGCACTGGAGGCTTATGTAGACAACAACAAATAGAAATGTATATCATTCAAATTATTATTTTTGCATTATGTAGTGGCTTCATTGTTCCAGTGCCATTTGGGGTTAGAGGTAAAAACTTAAAAACTCAAATCTAAAATGGATTTTTAAGTGAAGTCTTAATTTGATGAATGTGTTGTTTGGTGATGCAGTGCATTCTGGGATGTGGTCCTGGCCTTTTCTCTAGAGCTGCAGAAGAAGCTTCTCCACTTCACTACAGGAAGTGACCGTGTTCCAGTGGGAGGGATGGGTGACCTCAACTTTAAGATCTCCAAGATTGATGTCTCCACGGATTGGTAATGAACTCCCCTAAAGGGAGGGGTCATTAATGTTTGCATGTGTGGGAGTGTGTGGGAATGTGTGCGTGAGAGAGAGGGAGATAGAATGTGAGTGTGTTTAGATTAAGTCTAAGCTGTGGGTCATATTAACTGCGCTTTTCCTCTGTTCAGGTTGCCTGTGTCACATACGTGCTTCAACCAGATCTGCCTACCCCCCTACAAGAGCAAGAAAGAACTAAGGCAAAAGTTAACCATTGCCATTTCAAACGCTGAGGGCTTTGGCTTGGAGTAAATCACAAAGTTCCAGTGGGAAGAGTCATCTTTTTATTACTTTGAATCAGAATCAGATTCTTTTATTCACCAACTACAAAATACACAAGCAGTTTACCAAAAAAAAAAGCAAAAAAAACCCATTAATATTACAATTTTTTTATTTATATTGACAGCTGCACTAAAACCAGCAGGAGCCTTAGACCAAATAAAAAGATTCTGATTCTGATTGAAGTCTTTGAGGAATCATATTTATTTGTTTGTTACAGGAAGTCACAATAGGCCCCAATAAACACATCAATTTCACACTGTAGTTAGGTCTGTCACAATTACAACCTAATTGCCTATTCACAGTTTTTTTTGGAGGCAGATGACTTGGGTGTGTGTTCAGGAGAATAAATGTATAAGGTGCAAAAATTGTTTTAGTTTAATGTATAATTGTAATTACAATTTCAAACATTCTCCTGCTCTTTTTTCATTTTACTGTAACCGTTATCTAGTATTTAACATGACAATTGTCAAATCATTTTTTAAAATATTTAAGTTTAAACACACTACATTCACAATAATTAACATCGGAATCACCCTCTTTAAATTGTCTTAACCAAACCTCACACATACTTTTGGAGACAGTTTTATTCCCAAGAACAGAACAAATCTTTCACAGCACATTTCCTTAAAAGTACTCCTAATGAATGCATAATGAATGTATGAATTTTTTTCAAACTATTTCATTCATTCATTTATGAACATAAAAAAAATAAAAAAAATAAATAAATGTAAGGGCATAAACATTTAAATTAAGTTATTATAATGACAAGGGAAAACTAAATATCAATATACATACACTCATACATATATACATACACATGTATACACATATGTACAGTACATACATATAGGTATAAATTCTCATATAATAGTGCATAGACAAAGCTGGTCAGCTGCTACATTATAAAGATTAGGAATTGGTTGATGTAATAAATGTGCCTAGTTGGAGGGGAGGGAGACTCTTTAATTTCTCAAATTACAGTATTATGGGATCCCAAGTTTTATACAATTTCACAAATTTTATAAAAGTTCCAACATTTTATAAATAAATAAAAAAATAATGAAAACTTAATCTTCTCCTGCTTAAGGAAGCACATAAGATCACAGAGCCACTGTGAAGCTAATGGGGGGTGGATTTCCAGACAATTGTCATATTATATACTACGCTACACAAAAATACTTTAAAACTTATTTATGCACCTAATATTTATTGACACACAAAAATTACAGGAAAATATCTATAGTAGGCAGCTTATTTATTTAATATTTGTTAATAACACATTTAGAGGACAGCAGTGTCCTTGTGCACGACACGTAACCAGTTTAGGCTTTGATTTCAATAGCTACATACACTAAACAACATTAATAGTTATATTTCCACTCGCACCTGTGGACACATTTGAATATACAATCCACCTAACAGTGTGTTTTTGGACTGTGGGAGGGAATCAGAGCAAATGCAGGAAACTTACACAGACACAGTGGGGACACACCAAATTCCTCACAGTCAATCCCCAAGGTTGTCTGTTGTGCCAAGTTACATTTTGAATCGTAATTATTTATATGGCAGTTAAAACCTAAGAAAACCTTCTGATTGTGACAGTCCTAACTGTAGTTGGATCTGTAGATTCTGTAGGACGTAGCCATTACATATGGCTGTGGTGTGATGTGTTGTGATAATGAGCAAAGGTTCTAGGAAGAATCCATGTGAACTGTACCGTATACCTAGAGGCTTTCCGGTATTGGACTCAGCACATAAAGGACCAAACCTTGGGTTAGTATGTTTTGTTCTGTATGAATTACCAGAATATCAGTCTCTGATATGTTCAATATGTAAAACAGTAGCCTACTTGGGAATGGTAGAGACTTGTTTTAATGGTTTGTGAATTTGACAACTCCCACAGTGGTGCAGTGAAGTGGCTCAAAATAGGCCAGAGAGAAGCTTGGTCTGTGTGAAAATAGCTTGGCAAACAGTCTGTCACTAGCAATGCTGTGCTCTGCTCAGGGTGCTTAAAGTGACAGTGCTCCGTCTCTCAGGCCACACTCTACTTGGTATCACAAAGCCTTTTTACCAAATATTCCTCCGTTGTTCCACAGTTTGGCCATTTAAACTGTTAGTGGTTCTGACATTGAATTTTAAATGTATTTTTCTCAGAAGTGGTTTCGTTATGTATATAATTCTGAAAAGTGCTGACGACCCTTTCTTAACTTACCAAGGGAAAATAAACAAGCTAATTTTGTCTGCTTCTGTGACTTTTGCCATAATGAAGACTGAGAGCTAATATCTCTGTGCTAGATGTCCGTTGTACGAGTAGAGATCAGACGCTGAGGTGTATGACAGCAGTGAACAGTGTGGAGAAATATTTATTTTGCAACTGTCTGGCCTTCTTATGACCAGGTTTGTTTCACTGTGTCAGCTAACCATATAAAAAAACAAAAATGAATGACGATATGAACGACAAGGTATTAGTGATAATAGTTTATACTGTTAGTATGATCACATGCGATCTTGCTAATAATTACAGAATATCTTTTTCTAGTGGTGTCTTATGTACTGTTTTAATCACAGTTTTCAACCACAATCTTGCAATGGGTTAATGATTTGTTTGACTGAATACAGTTGTATTTACTATGTATTTATTTGTTTTTGTTTTAGTTTGCTCATGCTTAATGATTAAAGTTATACAGCATCACTGTATAAAACCTGCCATTATTCATGCCTTTCTATTAGTGTGTGTGTGTGTTTATTAATTATTTATTCATTTATATATATATATATATATATATATATATATATATATATATATAATTTTTTAATTTTTTTTGAGACAAGCCCCTTTCCCTTTAGAGCTTATTTACAGACACCCAAGCCTTGAATACACACTGCTGTTATGCAAAGAATGTGAAAGTCACACATGCTTGTATCACCGAGAGACATGTAGTTTATTTGGGGCTCTTGCCAATTTTGTGTGTGTGAATTTTAATCCATTGTCTAATTGTACATTGTATGATTAGCAGGGTTAGACTTCATTAAAAAAACATTAAATGAGGCTTTATGTAAGTTGATTCAGTAGAAGCACACTCAAAGCCTGTCGAGAATTTATTTGGGCCAATTTCTAACGTGGCTGCAATTAAATTTTAAGTCATGCTTTTTCAGTTTTCTGTCATTTTAGCCTTCATTTTGTAAACTGCATCATAAATTTTCATTTAAATTGCTTGCTGAGTTTATTCAAGTGGGAATATAAAAAATTGAAGGGGTGCCAATCATGACTCCAGAGCAATATTACCATTTATTAAAGCAGTGGTTCACAAATTGTGGGGGTGGGGGGTGCAGCCGTACAAAATAATACATGCATAATGTATGTCACATTAAACAAATCACCTCAAATAATAGATACATTTGCAGTATAGTGCAATATACTTATCTACAAATAAGGAGGGGGCGCTCGAGAAAATATTTGGGAACCACTGGATTAGATAGAGCTCCATAGGTATGTTATTTAGATAGCATTATAATTTGACTTGCCATTGACATTTCATGCAAAGCTGTATCACCTCTGCTTTATTTACCGCGTGTCCTGATGCTATTCTGGCATTCTCTGTAATGGCTTTGTAACCAGGCATGGTGCTATAACACATTCCCCCAAAGTGATGATCCGGTTCCAGGGCCACCAGAGCCCTGTCTATATTTACTGAGTCTTTACCCTGTCTATATTTACTGAAGTCTTTTTTGGGATGTGACTCAGGTGACATTGGTCTGAATGCCTGATCTCTAGTCCAGGCTCATGGTAAGCACACTGACATATACAGCAATTTGCCAGTCTCGTTGCCATTTGGCCTCTCTTATCACACACCCCCTGTCCACAGCTGAGGGTGAGACCAGGTCAAGGGGAAAAAAAGTAGGGGCACATGTGGATCAGCCAGTATCTGAATCAGCTGATGTTTGTCAGTGAAAGGTTGTCAAGTATAGGCCAAAATAAAGTAAACTGTCAAGTTATTTATTTATTTTCAATACTTGAGAAATAACATGAGGCAGCAGGTCTGTTTACCAGTGTGTTCAGTAAGTTGGCTCTTTTTAAGATTTAAGAAAGAGCAAATATAAATTGGCCTACTAGCTTTGTGGCTGTTACTTTTTTTCAAAATGGTATGCTGGCTAAACTTGACCTGTCAGTTTGTGCACACACATTGTCATTGATTTGAAGCACTGAAAATACCCCTTGTCCATTTTGCAAACCATGAGTGAGAGTGAATGTGAGGGATTGTGCTAGTAAGAGTGGACCTCAATAAAATAAAGTACAAAAGAAATGTGAAACAGGCATTTTAAGTAAGTTCTAAAAGTATATTGATGGGACATTGCATACACTGAATCAGCAGGAAGTAGGGATATGAAAAATACAGCTGGAGAGGAGCCAGGCCGAGCTGACTGATGTAAAAGCATTGGCTTTAAATGCCCTGCTGTGCAGAAGTGCTGCGCTGATGTTTGGAAGTCAGTGGGGGATCTGGGTAAACAGGTGTTCTCTGTGCATGTGAATATGTTAGAGATTATGCTTTTAGCCTAAAACAAGTTCAAGAGAAAAAACAAAATACACTTTGAAATGATTTATATTTCTTTTAACATTTAATCTGAAATTTTGATGTCATAATAAACACAAAATAAATTTTTCACTTTTCACAGATTTTCACTGAAAATATCAATTGGATCCTCCCTGACTACAGAGCTTTAGACCATTTGCCCTTCCTCCACCATGTTTCACAGCTGGGGTGCTTTATTATCTTTAAAATAGTGCTAAAAGTGCTCAGCCTTTGGCCCAATGATTCTGGGTAGACATTGAACAGGATGAAGTTGTTTCAGAGGGTGAATTAATAAATTCAAAGCTGGCAAAGTTATAGTCAGTATTTGTTTATTTATTTATTTATTTATTTCAATTTTACTGTCTACTGTCTACAATTCTGAAAAATTCCCAGAGCAAACCCCTCCAGTCAGTGCCTCAGAATCTACATCCCCCCAAAAGCCAACTGTATCTTGTTTGTGATTAAAGTTGAAATTCACTGTAAGTTTTAAATTGGTTTTAATTACCACAGAAACTCGTGTGCAACTCCAGCTATTAGTACTAGGTGTGTACTTTTATGCAAAATTGGCCACAGTCGCTCAAATTAATGTAACATGCTGCATTTTTAAAGGTTTTTCTGAGTAAGAAGTCAAGTTGTGAAACAGCAAAAATAATGAATGGAACCAGGAATAGAGCAACATCCTGATCTCTTTAATGCTTTTCAAACTTCTCATTGTCTTCCCCCGTCCCTTTCAGGAATACACCAGCCCCAGTGCCGTATACTGCTATGATGCGAGCTAACATTTAAAACAGCTTTATTGAAAACACTTTTATAGGACTACACATCACTTGGGCAGGTAAAATCTTTAATCTTTCTGTAAGTGGAACAATGATCAGATACGTTAACTAGCTAGCTAGCTACTTTAGCAACCAGGTAGCTGCTATTTTAAATCAAATTCTGTCCTGCTAACTTGTGCTCTGTGGCTATGTTTCAGAGTTAGAAAGTGCTTAAGCTCCTACTGAAACCTAAATAAATGAAAAATAAAGAATGCTAAAAGGCAACACGATATGAAAATGAATTGCTCACAACATGACACGACTAGCTGGAGATTGTATGTGCCTTTTGTATTTACTCAAACCATGTGTGAATAATTTATTGCTATGAATGTGCAATTACCATTTGAATTTGCAGGGCTTTGCTAATTTAAAATTTTATTGTGTGTGGCAACAGCCCAGTAGCTCTTTGGTATTCTTCCATGAATACCACTCTTGTTGAGTGTGGATTCATGAGCTCAGACTTAATCAAGTACAAGAAATGCCTAAAGAATGTGCAGCTCCTTAATTTTCACCCTGGGTTTGTTCATCACTGCCCTTACACTGGTTTAGGACTTTCACTTCAGGAGTGAGCAGCAACATAGCATGCATGATTTAAAGTGGAATTCCACCAAGCTTTCACTATTTTTCATCATTAAATTGTTAAATATACACCTAGACCTAAGCATTCAAATCCAAACCTGAACACGTTAATACCAATGAGCTGATTATCTAGATATTTTCTATTTTCCATTTTGTTCCTGAAACGCTCCGTTCAATAAAAATGTGACCATGCAAAATCTCATGACTTCATTGGGTTATTGTATTGTTTGAAGTTTAGCTCACATTTTTGGGGCTATTTTGAAGTTCTGTAATACTATCATTTAAATAGGAATATTGGATTATTAATGGGTCTGCTCTGAACTGTTTTTTAAAATAATGAGTGAATGGATGAATGCTCTTAACTGAGAGCCATGATCAGTGTTTAGATTTACTATATACTAACATACTAATGTTTTTAATTAAATTTACTGTTACTTCTACAAATATTGTTAGCACTTTAAGTGCATTTTGTGTTGCAACTAATCCACCTAAATAAAAGCAGCTCCAGAGAAGCATTTTCCTGTACCCTATTCTTTAAATTATAAGAGGTATATTTATATCAAATAGCTCCTATGACACATAGGACATTTTTTGAATGTAAACCATTTAAGAAGTTATGAGCACTGTTTAATATGGTGGAAGAGCTTTGAATTAATTCCCTTCCGTATTTCAAGTCTTTGTTGTTCAAAATGACCATCACAGTTTGTACACCCAGTGTTTAACAACCACACTACACAGTTTTTTTTAATGAGTTTACCTTAAATTGCTTTAGTTGATTAAATTAATGGTTGAATGAAACATTCACATGTAAACAAATGCAGTCAAGACTGCAGTCAATTTTAGCCAGACCTCCCAAACAAATAACTAACTAAATATATAACTTATTTCAAGAGGCTTCTTTGGAAGAGGAGTCATTGGATGCTGAAAGCAAGTTAGTGACTGGCAAAGAGTTACACTGCACAATGTTACATTCACCTTTTTCTTGATTAATCATGAAATACTGTTTGAACTTCCAAGGAAATAATCGCATTTCTCTCCTAGCTGTGTCGAGCTAGCTCATGATGGCATGTTAGCAGGAACTGCTTTTTTATTTTAATGGCTTCAAGGAAAAACAGTGCTGTAATTTAATTTGATAGTAAATTAACATGTTGAAGGGATAAATTCCTTCAGGTCATCCATTAATTTCACCAGTGTAACTGTATCAGAATACAGTTTTGTTTGTAATCTAAATACGTAACGCTGTTGAATGTGTTCCCTTCCTCCCAACACATGACATGGTGTTATGACAGGAGCGGCTCCAGATCCAGTAATACAGAGGTATTTCCAGTCATTTCTACTTATCATTGTTCATAGTTGCCAACTGAATAATGTCAGTCTATAATAAGAGCCCTGACCTTTTGCACCTCCTGAATCTCAGAACTAATTCCAATGACATAATATCTGATGTGTGAGTAATGTTTGTCATCACTGCACTGTCATTGAAAGCTTGTCATAGTCTGTTCTATCCATCAAGCTAATAGCAGACATAACTTTGGCATTAATGTTCTGTAGAGGTTTTCTAAATGTTAGTAAAGAATGTTCTCAATTTAAATTCTTACTAGAATCTTGGATAAAGTTCCTACAATCTTAATAAATAATGATATTTGTATAACAATTTTTTTAACTTTGTCCTTTGTTCTTATATGAAATTTGATTAACCTAATTGATGGAATTTATAAAGTTACCTAGCCACTGCGTTGCAATGGCAGTCCCAAAGCCCTGATGAATTGGGAGGGTTGCGTCAGGAAGGGAATCCGGCGTAAAAGCTGTGTCAGATCGATGGTGGCGATCGTGGTTGATCCACTGTGGCGACCCCTGATGGGAGGGAGCAGCTGAAAGCCGAAATTTTTAAAGTTACATTTTAATATGTTTGTCTATTAAAATAAAATTTGGGAGAACATTTCAACGATGATTAGAATTATTTAAGAACAGCCCATAAGTATTTGCAGAAAAACATTTAAATGCAACATTGTCTCTGCAATGGTAACTTTCCTGAGAATTTTCACCTAGCCAAAGACAAACATTATAAATAACCCATTAACATCAAAACCATTAGGTTGGTAAGTAAATTTTTTTGCTTCTCAAAAGTGTCCATAGGTGTGAGTGTGTGAGTGAAAGTGTGAGTGTGTGTTGCCCTGCGAAGGATTAGCGTCCCTCCAGGGTGTGTTCCCGCCTTGCGCCCAGTTATTTCGGGTAAGCTCCTGACCAACTGTGATCCTGAATTGGATGAGCGGTTACAGATGATGAATGAATAAATTAATTAATTTATTTTACTGGATAAGACAAAAAGAAAGGACTTAAAAAGCAGAAACAAAATACATAGATTTTGTTTATATATTCCCATCCATTATACAGACTGGCATTTTTAACAGTTTTTCAGTGGCTGCTTTCATGGCACCACTGATTTTTACAGAGTTCAAAAAGCAGTCAATCATATTTTCTGTAGTTTTTCATCACATCACGAAACTGGCACATATTAGCCAGGATGTAACTGTACTTAATCTATTTTAAAAATGGACGTCCCGTGTGGGGGACCCGCTCTGGGGAACATACATTTTTTCATGCATGGATTACAAAATAACTTGATTTTTGTACTTTATAGAAAAAAATATGACAAATAAACTAATAATACTTCTAATAGTAATGACTTTCACAAATAGTGTTTGCTACTCTATGTGTTAAAACTGACTTACTGCTACTTTAATCCCCCTGTGTGTATGGCGCCAGGACCCGTTGCTGGGCTGCCTGCTCCAACTATTCAGAATGACCTGGTTATGTCTAACTCGCATGGCCTGGCAAGAAAGCTGACTTCAGCTTCCAACTCTTGTGTGTTTCAGTGGTCTGGGGATATAAGCTCAGCTCTTTTAAAACAGGGACTGGATTTAGTTCATTACTGCACGAGGTTGCCCTATCCTTTATCTCTGAAAATAGTTGGCGGGCTGAAAGAGAGCTTTAGTTAAAAGCCATTGGTTATTTAGACAGAAAGTGGCCTCTGGCTCATATATTTAGCTCTGCTTTCTGCTCAGTGTAGGCTTTGTGGCTAAGCTGTCTTCTGGCCTCATCAGATGCACATCTATGAACAGAACTCTTTATGCTGACTCAGCAAGACCTCCAACACAAGCCCAGAAATTCAGTGTATAAATCAATTTAAATGAATGTAGCATGTCAATATTAAGCTATTAGATGAAGCTTGATATCACTGTAGATGTATCTGCTTGTATACTCATAATGTAGAGTACTGTGGGACAATCGTAGTTCGGTAGACGTTGGAACATACCTGTGAAACTGGAAGGTACTCCATCCACATTTATTAATGATTTCACATACTAAATGCCTCACCAACACATTCCAAGCAAAAAAAAAAAATAGTTTGAATTACTACGTTTTCATAAGTATTCCAGAAAATCAACTATGACCATGAAAACTCTGGTTCCCTGAATGTGTGTGATGTAAAATTGATCCTATACCGAGCTGAAAATAACCCAGAGAACAGGCTATGTGCACATTACCAGACTGAAGTTGTTGAAATCTGATTTTTTCCCCCTTTTGCCATGAAGCCATGGTCACACACAAAATTCCATTTATTATAATGAGATTTTAGACAAATTCATGACTAATAGCACTGCTGTTTGGGCTGTATGACCTACGATACGCCCTCTGCTGTTTCTGCTCTTTCTCAGCCAACATGGAGGAAGTGCAAACCATTGCTGTTTGAAAACAGGAAATATTACACCACTCTTTTTGTGCATATAAAATATAACACAACCAAGAGTAACGGTAAAAGCAAAGCTAAAAAACATTTCTCGGAAAACTCCTCATTTTTACTGCTGCTGCTGCTGGAACACCAGTGCTCTTCAGCTCTGAAAAAGCTAAACCAAAATGGAGGACTGTTTAGAGTGTTGATTTCTGGCCCCACTTTTAGTTACACCCATTTCACAAGGTGAAATGCAAAAAAAAAAAAAAAAAAATAAAAAAAAAAAAACAGTAACAAGGCCTTTAATATGAAACAGATGTGATTTTTTTCAGGGTTGTGTGGACGTGTTAAATCTGACCTTTCCAAATCAGATATGTGTCACTTTCATGTGTGGCCCTTGACTGGGTACGTATCTGATTTTGTGCCTGTATTCATGTGCCAGTATCGGCAGAGACATGCAGGTTGTGTCTCAAACTGGTCTGGAAAAATCTGAATTGATTAATGAGGCTTGTTATGTGATCACTGCCTATGTCCAGAAGTTGATAGGTACACCTTATAATGATTAATCTCCAAATCTTGAATAATCTCCAAAGAAATGTATGAAATGAAATGGGAACAGTTCTATATCCGTGTAAGCTCACCACTTTCAATGTGATATATTATTAGAAGGGTATAAATCCATCCAGCACTAGGATGTAGAGCAGTGGAGCTGTGTTCTCTAGAGTGATGAAGCACCATTATGTACTACAGGAATAAAATATAGTAGTGTTTCAATCCAAATGAGTAATCCAGTATCAGTACCTGGCTTCATTAGTGTTCTCATGGCTGGAGGTTATGCACTCACAGAAATGTTCCACCTAAACTAAAGAAGGAAGAGAAGAGGCAAACACTGCAGCAAGAAGGTCAGGTTCCCTACTGATTCACGTGGATTTCAAAAGTAATGTTAGATGAGTAGGTGTCCACCAATTTTGACCACAAAATGTAGGACTCTGGGAAGTTAGAACCCTGGGAATATGGGACCCTGGGAACCTATATTTCTCTTGAGCTATGATAACCCTACTCCATTGAGCTCTTATGTAGTGAACACCCCCACCGCTATTCTGTCTCTATATTTAGTGTGGTCTTGACAGGCCTTTACTAGCGCATGCCTTCTGCTGCTGGAAAGGTCAGACTTGTGGGCTGCACATGAAGACATGATGCACATATAGCAAGGTGAGGGAGGCACAGGAGAGGCACATAACTCCATATACTCATTAAATACACTGACCACTCATATGTACTGTGTGTCTCTTGAGCAAGCAGAGGACTCAACTATTGTCCAGAACCGTGTTGTTTGTAATATGTAAGTAACGTTTGCAAGGGACTATACAATACGTGTTCGAATAGATCAAATAAGACTTAACAGATTGCAATTTGAATTTACTTTATAAATAAGCACGTTTTAAGTGGGTTACTAGTGTTGTCTATTTGCTGCATTTAGAAGAGAGGTGATGGAAAAGAACCTCCGTAGGCACGGTTAAAGGTGTAAATACATCTTTATTTACAGAAACGGCGTCTTACAGGTTCATTAGGATCCCGTGAGAGAGGTGTCCGTTATAGCGCGCGCTCAGCTCTCTGTCCCATTCTCTCCTTTCTCTATTTTAACTCTCCCCTCTCTATTTTCTCTCTCCCAGCTCTTGGCTAGGACCCCAATCTATATGGTTCTTTCTCCTTTCCAAATATGGTGAACTTAAAGGTTGGTCTACATTTGCATGTTTAAGGGACTAAGGGAGGGGTAACATTTATAGTCTCCTATCCTCACTGACAGCTTATCCTAAACATTTCTCTCTTTGGAGCACAGACACAGAGCATACGTCTAATCATATAGAACAGTGAACATTTGTTAATACTGCACTTAAGGCCTTATGTTTAAATATACGTCACTAGCAAATAGTGATTGGATGATCGTGACTGGTCAGCACACACTGGGAGATTTTCAAATACAGCACCATAAATCAGTAAAGGTCCACCTAAACCTCTTTGGTTTGCCTGTTCTGACTGTTTTTTTATGCTAATGTTTTACAAAAATGCCTCTGCTTAATTACATTTGTGCTGCCTCCAGAACCAGTAGTGTTTTTGCACACAAGCATTTTGCCAGTATCCACTCATTGGTTAAGACTTTCAGGAGCTGCACAGAAGATCTTATTATGTACCATCGTAACCACTCATTTTGGGTGTGCTTAATTTATGTTGCTCTTTCACTTTTTATTTTTATTCAGCAAGCATGGCTCTGACTTGAAATGTAGCATGGTCTGTATAAATATAAAAAGACAAATATTATGTCATGCTTCAGTAGCTATACGTATTGAGGACATAAAGTCACTAAATAGCAGTGATTTGACATGTTTTCCCACATCACATTTGTTATGCTTTCTCAGTGAGTATGGCCAGACTGGATATTTTCATGATTGGGCCAGCTTGACTTAAGTTCAATGAATCCATAAAAAGACATTGTCGTTGGTTCATTTTCCAAAAAATCTTCATTAAGTCATCGTTCCAGTAGCCATCAAAGAATAATTTTGTGGGATTTCCATGTTGTAAAGAGGCATCTTGTATATAACATTGAATTTCTTCATGAAAAGACGTATTCAGTATTGTCATTTTCAGCCCAAATCATCTGCTTCTCATTTTAAACACTTGTTTTCACTGTGAGGACACATCCTTGCTATACAGCAGACTGTATACTGACACCTAGTGTCTTGGATGTATAAGAAATTCTGTACTGAATGTATTTTAAAAATAGGTGAGTCATTTGTGGAGCAGAAGCTGGTTCATCCAGGGACTACTTTACAATTTTTTATCTCATGTGAGTGCTAATTTATTGATAAAAAATAAGAATAATAAAGGGTAAAACTTTAAATTACAGCATGCTAATTACTGGGTAAGTACGGAGTAAGTAAGCCTATATGTGTTAAGACTTATTATATGTATATAGCTGACTAATGATGAATGGGTGTTTCTCTTCTGCTCTTCTTCCTTATTTGTAAAATCTGTGTAAAATACCAGTAATAACCACATATTTCAACTATCATACCCTTTACTTACTCAGTACTTATTTTATCTTACGGCTTAATTAACAGGTACTTACTCTGTACTTACCCAGTAATTAGCAGGCTGTAATTTAAAGTGTTACCTGATAAAGAATTACTCTCATTAATGTTGTTTGTTATTATCTGATGTCAAAAATGATTTATTTCTCTTTAACAAGATACTTCATACTCTGTGCAGTAGGTTATTCTCAGCACTTGTCGTTCTGGTCTTAATCTTAAGTAACTGCAGTGAGCACCCTCTTTAAAGAAGCTTATTAATCAGGTTGCTCAAATCCAACTGGCTCACTTTAAATGGTCCTGACATCTCCGTCAGAAAAGAGAAAAATTCACTCCACCCTTCTTTCTAGAGAAAATTCATTCCTGTGAATCAACATCCTGAGGAAAGCACTAAAAAATGTTTGCAATCTGCCTGCAGCGAGGTGGAGATTATGAGCGGATATCCAGGTTACATGAATGCAGATGCTTGAAGACTTCTGGGAAAATACTGTAATATCAAGGAATACTGAAGAAATACTTTGTGATGGTTAAATTCTTCCAAATTTTTCTCATTTGGGACCACATTTGCTATGTTAATTACAAGACATTTTCAGCACAAATAATCATTATGATGCACTGGATATATGCAGTAGCCCGTAGGAAAACAGAAGTGTTATTTGATGCTGGTACAAATCCTTGTATCACTTTTTTTCTTTCTTTTTTTTTTTTTTTAAATAACATAAACTGGCAGATTAATGGGCAAAAAAATCTGGCTGTTTCACCCCCTCACGGGTTCAGCCAATAGTGGAGCGACAACTTTTCACAAACCAGATTAATAAAATGATTCAGACTAATAAAAGTACAAAGACCAGTTTTTAATTCCCCATCCAGGTAAATGTTCCAGTTTCTGAGCAAGTTCTGAGCAAGACTCCTAAGACTACGACTGCCTAGCAAGGAATGTTTTCCTTCTGCAAAACCTTGCTCTAAATAGCAGTGACTCAGTTATAAAGCATCTGTTGGCTTGTTCATTGCAATGCCATTCAGTCCATTTAACATGTACATCTTGTTGTTTTCAATCACCAGCTTGGGTGAAGTAGTAGTAAATATGTAGTCTGGTTTGTTCTTTCTTTGTCTGCATGGGTTTCCACCACTTGTTCAAGTCTCCAATAAAATAAATGAATTAATTAAAAAAAAACGCACGTAGATGTTGGCTGAATAAAAAATTCCCAGATGTGAATGTGTGATGCACTGCAATGGGCTTGTACCCTTCTGTAGTGTGTGATACTGCCTTGCATCCAAAGATTCTGGGTATAGGCTCCTGACCCACTGTGACCCTGAACAGGATGATTTATGGATGAATGAATGAATCTTGTTCTTACATTTTAGGGGGTTTGCAATGGCCTAAAGTCCATCAGGTTGACAACTTATACTAAACATACAATAGAAGACTTTGAAAAGTGACACCCTCTCACATCTAAAGACAATGTGAAGTTTTTAGTCACAAGCTATGATTTTGCAAAGACTGAGAGTCTTGCAGCATCTCTAATTACAAGCCTTTAATTGCAACTAGATTCCTCAGTCTTAGAAAAAAAACTCTGGTCTGGAAAAATCTGAATTGATTAAGAAGTTAAGAAGTTAATTAGAAGTTGATAGGTACACCTTATAATGATTAATCTCCAAATCTTGAATAATCTCCAAAGAAATGTATGAAATGAAATGGGAACAGTTCTATATCCGTGTAAGCTCACCACTTTCAATGTGATATATTATTAGAAGGGTATAAATCCATCCAGCACTAGGATGTAGAGCAGTGGAGCTGTGTTCTCTAGAGTGATGAAGCACCATTATGTACTACAGGAATAAAATATAGTAGTAAAATAGTAAAATAATAGTAAAATAACTCTCACTGTGGTGGGATAGTCAAGGGTACATATTTAGTACTTTTAGATAGGGAACATAATTGTACCATATTGTGCATTCAATTTTTAAGGGTGTTGATTAAAAACTCCCTATTTCATCTCCATGACTTATATATAACTTTAATTTACACAGTATTATAATGAAATCTTGCAAATATCTTCCTTCTGGAGAGGAGAATGTAATGAACCTTTAGGGAACAGAACTGGACTTTAACCCCACTGTTGTACCTTTAAAAGCACATTTATACTCTTTGTTCCTGTAGTCTGTCTTCACTTTCTGTGAAGGCTTGCTTCTCTTCTGAAGTCTGTAAAATGGTGTAAAAATAGGCAGTAATGAGAGTTTGTGAACCATTTTGGTGTGCCTCATTTTCCGAAGGTGGAGTCTCAGAAAATTGCTGTGTCATCCCTCATTCATCAGAGGCTCTGGGTGTGATCCAGGCTCAGTGAGAGTTTGTGGGCTGCAGTCAGATCTGATTATGTGTGACAGCTCTCCGGAGCAGAAGAGCTGAGGAACAAAACCGTCTCGTGGCCTTGGGCAGTGGCTGTGCTCAGTCACAATAAGCCTTGAGAACCAATGCTTGGCTTCTGTCAAAGCCGCTCAGCCTTCAGTGTGTGTCCACTATCAGTGAGCTTCCACCATCAGTGTGTATCTGTTATTATTGTTTATTCCTGCTGTTAATGTGTATTTTGTTTGTCTGGGTGTATTCTGCTTTTGGCTGTTACTGGTGTGTACCTGCTGACAGTACGTAACTTTCACCAGTGTGTATCTGCATTCTGTGTATATTTAATGTAAGTGTGTAAGAACTAACAGTGTGTATATATTCCTGGTGTGTCTGCAACAAGTGTGTATATGCCACCAGTATTTGTCTGCCACCAGGGTGTACCTGCCATCAGTGTGTATCTACCACAATGCAATGGGTGTGTGTCTGCAACCAGTGTGTCTGCCACCAGAGTGTACCGGCCATCGGTGTATATCTACTACCAGTGTGTATTTGCAACCGCTCTGTATCTGCCACTAGTCTGTATCTACCACCAGTGTATGTCTGCAATCAGTGGCTATATGCCATACGTGTGTATCAACCACACATCTGTGTCTGCCACCATTATGTGCCTACAACCAGTGTGTGTCTGCAACAAGTCTGTGTCTTACACCAGTGTTTCTGCAACCAGTGTATCTGTCACCAGTGTGTGTTTGCAACCACTCTGTATCTGCTGTCAGTCTGTACCTACCATCAGTGTGTCTGCAACCAATATGTAGCTGCCATCAGTGTGTATCTAACACACATTTGGGTCTGCAACCACTGTGTGTCCGCAAACACTGTGTGTATGCAACCACTGTGTATCTACCACACGTCTGTGTCTGCAACCAATGTGTAACTGCCATCGGGGTGCTACCAGTGTGTATTTGCAAGCACTCTGTATCTGCCACCAGCATGTATGTCTGCAAGCAGCGGGTATCTACCACACATCTGTGTCTGCCACCAGTGTGTGTCGGCAACCAGTGTGTTCCCGGAATTCAGAAGGCTTCAGCTGGGGGAAGAGTTTTTTCTTATAAAGCCCTGCAACATTAGAATGATCTTCCAGAAAATGTTCGGGACCCAGACACAATCAAATCTTCAAATCTAGGCAGAAAACTCATTTGTTCAGTTTAGCGTTTTGGTAGTTAATGTTCCCGCTTAGATAAAGGCGGCACATCCAGGAGTCTATGGACACAGGGAATTATAGTAAACTGAGAAGGGATGAATGGGAGGATGCCAATGTTTCAGGATGCTCCCGCATTTGTGTGTCCTTCTGGTTCTCTCCTTTTAGTTAAAGCTGTTATAGTCAGATCTGACAGAGCCATTAGCCTCACATTTTCTGCTTTACATACACCCAAACAGATCAAAACGAATTCCATTTCTCTAACTTTTTCAGAGTAAATGACCACACACTTGTCCAGCTGGACACTGATGGATGACTGACTGCTGAGCTCCTGTTCCACACTTCAGACCAGCTGCCCACGCTCCAGCCACCGCCACTTGCCTTGGACTAGCTGTCCACCCTATACTGAAGTTTTCATGGACTCCTAACTATTACTAGCAATAATATTAACAATAATAATAACATCATCATCAATGCTTATAATGTAATACTATAATTATATCAGTACACATGAGCATAATGGCAGACCACTGTGTGTCTGCAACCACTGTGTGTCTGCAACCAGTGTGTGTCTGCCGTCAGTGTGTATCTACCACACATTTGT
Source organism: Hoplias malabaricus (assembly GCF_029633855.1). NCBI lineage: Eukaryota > Metazoa > Chordata > Actinopteri > Characiformes > Erythrinidae > Hoplias > Hoplias malabaricus. The sequence goes on along the minus strand of NC_089802.1, from coordinate 20,608,795 downwards.
GTCTGCAACCAGTGTGTTCCTGAAACAAGTGTGTGCCTGCAACCTCTGTGTGTCTGCAACCAGTGTGTCTCCAACCAGTTTGTGCCTGCAACCAGTGTGTGTCTGCAACCACTGTGTGTCTGCAACCAGTGTGTGCCTTCAACCAGTGTGTGTCTGCAACCACTGTGTGTCTGCAACCAGTGTGTGCCTGCAACCACTGTGTGTCTCCAACCAGTGTGTGTCTCCAACCAGTGTGTGTCTGCAACCACTGTGTGTCTGCAACCAATGTGTCTCCAACCAGTGTGTGTCTCCAACCACTGTGTGTCTGCAACCACTGTGTGTCTCCAACCAGTGTGTGTCTGCAACCACTGTGTGTCTGCAACCACTGTGTGCCTGCAACCAGTGTGTGCCTGCAACCAGTCTGTGTCTGCAACCACTGTGTGTCTGCAACCAGTGTTTGTCTTCAACCAGTGTGTGTCTGCAACCACTGTGTGTCTGCAACCAGTGTGTCTCCAACCAGTGTGTGCCTGCAACCACTGTGTGTCTGCAACCAGTGTGTCTCCAACCAGTGTGTGCCTGCAACCACTGTGTGTCTGCAACCAGTGTGTCTGCAACCAGTGTGTGTCTGCAACCAGTGTGTGTCTGCAACCACTGTGTGTCTGCAACCAGTGTGTCTCCAACCAGTGTGTGCCTGCAACCACTGTGTGTCTGCAACCAGTGTGTCTCCAACCAGTGTGTGTCTGCAACCACTGTGTGTCTGCAACCAGTGTGTCTCCAACCAGTGTGTGTCTCCAACCACTGTGTGTCTGCAACCACTGTGTGTCTCTAACCACTGTGTGTCTGCAACCACTGTGTGTCTCCAACCAGTGTGTGTCTGCAACCACTGTGTGTCTGCAACTACTGTGTGCCAGCAACCAGTGTGTGCCTGCAACCAGTGTGTGTCTGTAACCACTGTGTGTCTGCAACCAGTGTGTGCCTTCAACCAGTGTGTGTCTGCAACCAGTGTGTCTCCAACCAGTGTGTGCCTGCAACCACTGTGTGTCTGCAACCAGTATGTCTCCAACCAGTGTTTGTCTGCAACCACTGTGTGTCTGCAACCAGTGTGTCTCCAACCAGTGTGTGCCTGCAACCACTGTGTGTCTGCAACCAGTGTGTCTCCAACCAGTGTGTGTCTGCAACCACTGTGTGTCTGCAACCAGTGTGTCTCTGCAACCAGTGTGTCTCCAACCAGTGTGTGTCTGCAACCACTGTGTGTCTGCAACCAGTGTGTGTCTCCAACCAGTGTGTGTCTGCAACCACTGTGTGCCTGCAACCAGTGTGTGCCTGCAACCAGTGTGTGTCTGCAACCACTGTGTGTCTGCAACCAGTGTGTGCCTTCAACCAGTGTGTGTTTGCAACCACTGTGTGTCTGCAACCAGTGTGTCTCCAACCAGTGTGTGTCTCCAACCAGTGTGTGTCTGCAACCACTGTGTGTCTGCAACCACTGTGTGTCTGCAACCAGTGTGTCTCTGCAACCAGTGTGTCTCCAACCAGTGTGTGTCTGCAACCACTGTGTGCCTGCAACCAGTGTGTGCCTGCAACCAGTGTTTGTCTGCAACCACTGTGTGCCTTCAACCAGTGTGTGCCTGCAACCACTGTGTGCCTTCAACCAGTGTGTGTCTGCAACCACTGTGTGTCTGCAACCAGTGTGTCTGCAACCAGTGTGTGCCTGCAACCACTGTGTGTCTGCAACCAGTGTGTCTGCAACCAGTGTGTGCCTGCAACCACTGTGTGTCTGCAACCAGTGTGTCTCCAACCAGTGTGTGCCTGCAACCACTGTGTGTCTGCAACCAGTGTGTCTCCAACCAGTGTGTGTCTGCAACCACTGTGTGTCTGCAACCAGTGTGCTTCTGCAACCAGTGTGTCTCCAACCAGTGTGTGTCTGCAACCACTGTGTGTTTGCAACCAGTGTGTGTCTGCAAACAATGTGTGCCTGGAACCACTGTGTGTCTGCAACCAGTGTGTGTCTGCATGCAGTGTGTATGTAATGTCAGTGTGTAACTACTAACAGTGTGCATATATCCATGGTGTGTCTACCACCACTCTGTGTCTGTCACCAGGGTATACCTGCCATCAGTGTGTATCTACCACACATCTGTGGGGGATGTAATTATAGTTTTACAAACTAAATGAAACTGGGCCAAATTTAGATGGGTTACATGGAAAGAAAATTTCCCCTCGTCCTTTGTTTTATGGTCAATGTAAAACAAATTCCATGTAATGTCTTTCCAAAACATTAACCATATACTTCTTTAACCATTCTATGGTTGAACAACTTGTGTGCTTAATGTCAGCAATGAATGAAAGCCATTCGGGACCAGGTAAAACAAGCCCAAACTCTGAGACTACCACCACCATGTTTCACTGACGGGATGAGATTTTTATACTGGAATGCAGTGTTTTCCTTCTTATTTCTGTGTAAATTCCTGTGCTTGTCTGGGTAATATTTAGAAAATTGCAAGTGGGGAGTAATGTTCTTTATGGAGAACAGTGTCTTTTTCCTTGCAACACTGCTACCAATGTTTTTAACTGTTCTTCTGATTTTGGACTCTTGAACATTATACACATTTTCCAGAGTTGCTTGGGCCTTATTTAAATATCTGTGGCATGCTTTGAAACAAAACAAGCACTTTTGTAACCAGCCCTGTAATGACTGTTTTCCATGCTTTACACTTTAAATGAGAATGTGTCTCTGTTTTACTCCAAATGCCAGAATGCCCAGCAGTGAGGATTAGAAACACTGGCTTTTTTTTTTACTGATTTTTGCATTGGCTTTTTAATGTCTATTCCTGTTTTACTCACGTTCTTGTGAATGAGATTTAACCACGTCCCTTTATTTTTGATGTGTTCCCTTTTTTCTTGTCTGTGATCTCTTATTTAAACATCGGTCCAGCTATGTGATTAGAGATCATCAGACTGCTCCAGCTCTGTGATAGAAGCAACTCAGACATAGAGGCTGGAAAACTCTGACGTGCCTGTAACAAATGCAAGACTCGGTGCAACATCAGAATGACTCATTTTATCCCATGCTTTCAGACACAGATTGAAAAAAAATGACTGGGTTTATTATTTCACAGTTTATGGGTTGGAAGGAGCAACAGGTCCACAAATATATGTACTCTTAAACTGAATATTTTTTTTCTAAATAATATTCCCCAGTTTAATATCAACCAATGTGAAAGAATGCTTAGAATTCACCCACAGTTCTTTTATGACCTTACAGACTATTTAACACCTTGGTAGACCACCCCTGGTGAGGGTAACAATAATACTGAATTGCCTCCATTTGTCCTCAATCTAACGCTTTGGGCCCAGCTTCCCAAAAACATACTAATGTTAAAGTCCTCTTAACATGGAGAGAGAGATAGTGTTCATTGTGATGCTCAGCCTACCACTTAAGAATCTTCATGTGTTAAGATGCTTTTGTTAAACCCAGACCTGTTCTTTTATTCCAACATGGCATCCATTCACACTTGATTTTGATGTTATAGTGGGAAGCACCTTATTCTAATATTATGTTCACATCAACTGCTCATTCTAGAGATTCATATACTTTTTGCCAGTCATATATCTGCAATATTGGATCATTTTCCTGAATAAATGAAATGAAAACTTTTGTCTTTGGTTGTTTGTGTTCTTTTTATTTCATTTTTTTTTTACTTTTGTGAAGATGGTGATGTTTTAAACAATTTTTTCATCTACAGAAATTTAGAAAATTCTTCAGGGTTCACAAACTTTCAAGCACCACTCAATGTAATGGTCCTTCATTGATCATCCCCCAACCCCCTATCTAGTAATTTACATAAACTATTTTACACTAATTTACAGTCCCAGGGGCTGTATTAGTCTTTCCTGAATTTGTCTTTCATGTGCTAATAAGACCAAATGCCCCCCTCCTGACTGAAGGGAAGACATCCTGGTTGGGGACCTTTTATTGTGTTATTAGTGTCATTGAGTGCAGCATGTAAGAAAATTACATTTGGGGGGCATACAATGATTCCTAAACTGCTGTTAATATATGTACCTGCACTCAGGGTCTTTGTCTATTATTATTATTATAAATGATTTCCAGTATATTCACTTACCATATTTATTTTATTTTCTAAATATGAACACATTTGTTGAACAAAGTTGATGTCTATAACATACTCTGAAAAATTGGGTCATAGGCATGTTTACCACTGTGCTACATCAATTTTGCTTATAATAACACTTTTAAATCTGTATAGAAATGAGTGTACAAACTATTAACAGCAGTTTTGCAAGAGGAAACGCAGGCCAGTCTAGTACAACTGCTCTGTGCCTACAAAGCCATGCTATTGTTGCATATGTAAGAGGCCTGGTTTGCCTTACTGAAATAACCATGGATTTCCCATGTAATAATATAATGTTTATGGCAGCATATGGCAGCATCTCTAAGATCCCAGTATACACCTCCAAGAAAATTGTACTCTTTCCCACATGCTGTGAACCCTCAAACCATGACAGATGCTGGGTTTGCACCTTTTTCGCTCTATGAACATTCTGAATGGTCCCTTTACTCAAGACAATCTGGAACATTGACAGACCACCACACCATTTTCTACTTTCAGACAATATGAGATGAGCTTGGACCAAAAGAACTGAGCAGTGTTTCGGCAAATAATTTATGTATGGACTTATGTACTTATTTAATAATATTTTAAGTTGAATTTATTGAAGTAGCTGTGTGCTGTGTTAAGATACATTTTCAAATGTGTTTCAAAATACTCCCAAGTTTCTATGGTTATATTTTTGTTACAGTAGCAACAGTAGAATTTTTTTCATGCAATGATTTCTGAGGACTTGAAATACTCACACATTCACCTGTAGTGTTTGGCCTTGACCTGTATGGAATACATTTACATCTACATTTACAGCGTTTAGCAGACACTCTTATCCAGAGTGGAGTTACAAAGGTGCTTAGTGTTCAGACAGAGGTGGTCTGTCAGTGTTCCAGCTTGTCTTAACAAAAGGGACCATTCAGAGTGTTCAGAGAGTGAAAAAGGTGAAAAAGCCAACATCTGTCATAGTTTGGGGCTGCATGGCATGTGTAAACTGCATATGCGAATATTAGAGACATCCCATACTGGGATTTTAGAGACATATGCTGCCATCAAGATAATATTATATTATTAAATGGGAAGTCCATGGTTATTTCAGTGAGGCAAACCAGGCCTCTGCACATGCAATAACAGCATGGCTATGTAGACACAGAGCAAATGTGAGGACTACAAGTTCTCCAGATTTCCTGAATTGTTTCATAATAGTATACACATTATCTGGGATACAGCCTGCCACGCCTTGGTCTTGTCATATGTCTGTTTTTCCCACCATATGCTCTTGCACATGGTTCTATTTATTATGGTTCATGCCTCCGCCCCAGTCCCACCTTAGTTCCACCCCCTTGTCAGTGTCCCCTTTGTAATCCTGCCTCCTCGTTATCTGTTCCAGGTGTCCCTTGTCTGTGTTATATATTTAAGTTCCTTTGTGTGACTTCTTGGTTGTTGGACATTCTACTTTCACTCATCTATCACTAGTCTCTTCCTTGCTTTTTGCTTTGCGTCCCTTTGTTTGTCAGTCTGGTCTGTCTGTTCCTTCATTGTGCTTCATGTTCTCACTTGGTTTGTCTGTTTGTACCTTTCTTGTCTATTAGTCTGTTCAGCTCTCCCTCTGTATGTGTCTGTCTCCCTGTCTAGGACTGTATGTATCTGTCTGTCTGTCTAGGTCTGTATCTGTCCCTAACTAGGATGACGTAAAGATCCGGGGACTTTAAAAGACGGAAGACCGGCTAGGTTCATTACTCTCACCCCGGGGGTAAACAACAATGGCTCGGCGGCGTTGCTCTCTCTGCGAACAGGCGGTTTATGGCTACCGGGATCATTTACGATCGTTCCATCGACTAACTGCGGATGAGGTACAGTTTATTACTGCTCTTGATCGTTCCGGGGACGGTCGGAAAGGCACGGACTGTCCGATATGCAACGAAAAAATGCCGGTTAGCTTAGCGGCTCACCTACGCTCTAAGCACTCGCTCGAAGGCCTGGCCTTGAATGTGGCTTTATCTGCGGCAAAACGCACCAGAACTCTGTCTCTCTTGGACACATTTCGGGGGACTGGCCCTACCGATACTGACGAACACCCATCCACCTCTGGCCTCGACACCGGTGATCGCCGCATTGCGACCCCGACCCAAGTGTCTTCCAAATCCGCCACGGACGCACCGCTGCTAACCAATGTTCCCCCTAAGGGGCGATTGATACTCCCAAGCCGATTTAAGGACACCTTTGTCGGTAAGTCAATCGCTGAGTTTGCTTCATATCACCTTAGGGCCAATCCGACCGCTAAGGACATTGTGAACGGAAAGCAACGGGAGTCGCATGCGGTCAGGTTCCTAATTCACTGTGCCCCAAAACTGTGCGCATATTCGGACGTTAGTTTTGTGAACCACCGTAAGGTTCGGAGCTGGCTGGAACAATTAACCTCTCTCGGTTACGCTGACACCTCGATTAAAATGCTGCTATACGACGCGAAGGCGTACATGGGGTATCTGTCCGCATTTAAACCCAACAGTGCCGGACTGACGGCCAAGGAATTTGAACGCATTAAGTTAAGTTTCACCAAGGCGAACCGTGACATAGCTAGGAACATAACCGGCCATCGGCAGCGCTTTAAGCGGTTCAAATTGGGAATCATTCCGCCCTGCGATCATTTCAGAATTTTCTTAGCGAAGGCCGACAAGATTATACCAAGACTATTGGCTAAGGAAACGCCGCTACGCCATTCCACCATGAACCTATTGCAGGGCTTTCTGATGGGAACCATAGCCGTTATTAGCGGCCACAGATCAGTTGTGATTACCAACATGTTAGTGGAAGAACTGGAAAATGTGGAAATGTTGGATTCGGGGTGCATCATTTATGTAAGGACCCACAAAACTAACGCTGCATTCGGGGATGCACCTGTGGCTCTGTCGCCTAAGGAGATTTCGTGGTTGAACTGTTTGGTACAAGCCTACGAGGTCAAGCCTCGCTACGTTTTCGAAACCCGGGGGCGGCAAATACGACGACCGAACACCATGCTGAGAGCAGCCTGGCGGAGGGCAAGGCTCAATGGCCCAATTGGTTTCAATTTGATTAGGACCGCCGTTTCGAATCAGGTAATGTATCTTAAATGGCTATTCGAATCTCAGTTTCAGTTCCTGGGGCTAAATTTGCTTATATTTCCCCCACAGATTTCGTCACTACCGCTAGACCAACGGACCAATATCACCACTGCCATGTGCCATGATCCCGCAACGGCCCAAAGGTTCTACCGCGATGGATTGACCGGCTCTCAACTGTTGGAAGCACGGATGAACCGGCTGTCTGCACTCGATTCAAGCCGGACTTGACACCCCATTGAACCGCAATCATTTTCAATAAAATGCCGTTTAACCAAATTGTGTATTCATTCATTCTTTACCGCAGAAATGTATCAATCCATTGCCTAGGAATGAACCACTCTCATTGGGCATGAATTTCGCCTCGCACCGGGGTCTACGAGGGGTAAGTCGTACTATAACTTACAAAATTTCACCCGAAGGATCGCCACTTCCTTCGGGCTTCAGATGTAAGATCGTTCCGTCCCATACCCCCATCTCGGTTCCAAGTACCTCTTTCGATTTTCACTTAGCCCAGAAGGCACCACTCTTCGGGCATGTCACTTCGCATCACCGGGGTCTACGGAGGTCTCCACTTGGAAACATCCGAGGGTATGTCGTACTATAACTTACAAAATTTCACCCGAAGGATCGCCACTTCCTTCGGGCTTCAGATGTAAGATCGTTCCGTCCCATACCCCCATCTCGGTTCCAAGTACCTCTTTCGATATTCACTTAGCCCAGAAGGCACCACTCTTCGGGCATGTCACTTCGCATCACCGGGGTCTACGGAGGTCTCCACTTGGAAACATCCGAGGGTATGTCATACTATAACTTACAAAATTTCACCCGAAGGATCGCCACTTCCTTCGGGCTTCAGATGTAAGATCGTTCCGTCCCATACCCCCATCTCGGTTCCAAGTACCTCTTTCGATTTTCACTTAGCCCAGAAGGCACCACTCTTCGGGCATGTCACTTCGCATCACCGGGGTCCATGGATGTCATTTTAGACCTCCAGAGAGTGGGGCCAGTCTTACCACCACCCTTAGCCCAGAGGTGTGTCACTCCTCGGGCATGTCACTTCGCATCACCGGGGTCTATGGAAGTCATTTTAGACCTCCAGAGAGTGGGGCCGGTCTTACCACCACCCTTAAGCCCAGAGGGCGTCACTCCTCGGGCATGAAATTCGGATTACCGGGGTCTACGGATGTCTCAACTTAGGTTTTGAACACATCCAGAGAGTGGGGCCGGTCTTACCACCACCCTTAAGCCCAGAGGGCGTCACTCCTCGGGCATGAAATTCGGATTACCGGGGTCTACGGATGTCTCAACTTAGGTTTTGAACACATCCAGAGGGGGTGGCCTCACTTACCACCACCCTAGCCCAGAGGGCGTCACTCCTCGGGCATGAAATTCGCATCACCGGGGTCCATGGAAGTCATTTTAGGCTTCCAGAGAGTGGGGCCGGTCTTACCACCACCCTTAGCCCAGAGGGCGTCACTCCTCGGGCATGAAATTCGCATCACCGGGGTCCATGGAAGTCTCGACTTAGGTTTTGGAAACCTCCAGAGAGTGGGGCCGGTCTTACCACCACCCTTAGCCCAGAGGGCACCACTCCTTGGGCTTTAAATTCGGATAACCGGGGTCCATGGAAGTCTCGACTTAGTTTTTGAACACTTCCAGAGGGGGGGCCGGGCTTACCACCACCCTTAAGCCCAGAGGTGTGTCACTCCTCGGGCATGGAATTCGCATCAACGGGGTCTACGGATGTCTCGACTTAGGTTTTGAACACATCCAGGGAAGCAGAGCAGACATTCCCATTATTTCAAGCCCATCGGGAAGCCACTCCCTTGGGCATAGCGTTTCGCATCGCTGTTACCCAAACTTGTGTCTGATTTAATGCCTCCCTAATATCCCGACGGCACCAGGCTGAAAAACCATATGCCCACAGGATTCGAGGCATCTGAACCCCTTTCGCATAGCCGACAACGATGAACCTCCCTCGGACTCGCTACAAGGCTCGAGGAGGGTCCTGATTTTCTTAAAATCTCAGGTGCGGGACTTAGAAAAATTTCACTTTAAAACCACAGACCTCCAGAGGAGAGACCGGGCTTATCACCTCCTTAGCCCAGAAGGCACCACTCTTCGGGCATGTCACTTCGCATCACCGGGGTCCATGGAAGTCTCGACTTAGGTTTTGGAAACCTCCAGAGGGGGGGCCAAGCATACCACCACCCTTAGCCCAGAGGTTCATCACTCCTCGGGCATGAAATTCGGATAACCGGGGTCCATGGAAGTCTCGACTTAGGTTTTGAACACTTCCAGAGGGGGGGGTCGGGCTTACCACCACCCTTAGCCCAGAGGGCGTCACTCCTCGGGCTTCAAACTCCCATCGCCGGGGTCCCATGGAAGTCTCGACTTAGGTTTTGAACCGTTCCGGGGGTCACCTCCAGTGAGATAACGCGGAAATCTCACTATATTCATGCCCACAGGCGAACCAGAGCCTTGGGCTTGTCATAGTTACATACGGTGTACCCAAACTTTCGTCTTTTCTAAAGGAACCCTAATGTCCTGACGGCACCGCACTGGAAACCCCCATGCCCTCTGAATTTTTACCTCTCCGAGGTGCTCCGTTTTGGGCTTGCTACCTAGGGCGAAGAGGGTCAGAAATTTTTCTAAGTCCTACTTTAAAACGTCACACTGGGAGACCACTAGGGTTAGCACTTTGCCAAAAAATCACGGCTGAATTGATATTTCACTCCTCGCACCCTTTGTCCGTTTACATTTAACAAAAAAATCAACCGAACCCCCTTTTTAACAACGCTTTGCCGAATTTAGCTCACTTTTCCCGGCCTGGAATATCTCACGCTTGCCCCCCACGGTACTTACCTCCGGGGAAGACACCCCCGTCGCTCCCCGGGCTCGGAGCACTTTTCTCGGCCATGGGACCTCCAGGGGGGGCCCTTCATGGCTCCGTCAATATTCCTTTAAGTCTCACTCCGCCCACTGGAAGACCCGAGCCCCAAACCCGCGCGCTTTACGGTTCTCTATCTCCCCGGGCTCGGAGCACTTTTCTCGGCCATGGGACCTCCAGGGGGGGCCCTTCATGGCTCCGTCAATATTCCTTCAAGTCTCACTCCGCCCACTGGAAGACCCGAGCCCCAAACCCGCGCGCTTTACGGTTCTCTATCTCCCCGGGCTCGGGGCACTTTTCTCGGCCATGGGACCTCCAGGGGGGGCCCCTCATGGCTCCGTCAACATTCCTCTAAGTCTCATTCCGCCCACTGCGATACCCGAGGTCTTTAACCGCGGCGTTCACGGTTCTCTATCACCCCGGGCTCGGAGCACTTTTCTCGGCCATGGGACCTCCAGGGGAAGCCCCTCTTGGCTCCGTCATCATTTCTCTAAGTCTCACTCCGCCCACTGGAAGACCCGAGCCCCAAACCCGCGCGCTTTACGGTTCTCTATCACCCCGGGCTCGGGGCACTTTTCTCGGCCACGGGACCTCCAGGGGAGGCCCCTCTTGGCTCCGTCAATATTCCTTTAAGTCTCATTCCGCCCACTGCCATACCCGAGGTCTTCAACCGCGGCGTTCACGGTTCTCTATCACCCCGGGCTCGGAGCACTTTTCTCGGCCATGGGACCTCCAGGGGGGGCCCCTCATGGCTCCGTCAACATTCCTCTAAGTCTCATTCCGCCCACTGCCATACCCGGGCTCGGAGCATGTACTTCGGCCATGGGACCACAAGAGGGCGCCCTTCTTAAGAAATTGCTGACATCCAGGACCATTCAAGGGAGCGACCTGCCTCCCTATGCCCGCCACCGGCTCCCTCTAACCGGTGTACGGACTCTCGGGGCCCGCGCCCCCAGAGAACCAGAGTTTCGGAAATTGCACTAAGTCCAGACATCCAGGACCATTCAAGGGAGCGACCTGCCTCCCTATGCCCGCCACCGGCTCCCTCTAACCGGTGTACGGACTCTCGGGGCCCGCGCCCCCAGAGAACCAGAGTTTCGGAAATTGCACTGTCCGATTTTCGCCCACTACGAGACCTAAAACCGTCATCCAGGATTTCACAGGGGAGTACCCACCTCCCCTATGCCCGCCACCGGCTCCCTCTAACCGGTGTACGGAGTCTCCGGGGCCCGCGCCCCAGAGAACCAGACCTGGACCGCTCCGGAGGGCCGGGGGTTTGCTTTCGCCTTCCCCCGACAAATGTTTGAGTGGACGGGATGACTTTCAATGGATCGCGGTATATGCACCCGCTCTGCCACTTATGACACCCGCACTCAGAATCAGGTCGTTTACGAGTCATTTCGCACCCCGGATCAAGGGACATGCGCTTAGGGACGGAAGGGTGGACCGAGGTGTTCATTAGCCCCGGCCCTGGTTCCAGTCTCGTGCGGTTCTGGTCACCGGCGGAGTGTGGCGAATCCCCCGCGGCTATCCCAGACCAACCGTATCGAACCTTGGGCACGGACGTATCGCTCCTTCTAGGCGGGATTCCGACTTAGAGGCGTTCAGTCGTAAGCCCTCGGATGGTAGCCTTGCACCATTGGCTCCACAGCCAAGCGCGAATACCAAGTATCCGAACCCGCGGTTCCTCTCGTACTGAGCGGGATTTCTATCGGAGCAACGGCACATCAGTAGGGTAAAACTAACCTGTCTCACGACGGTCTAAACCCAGCTCACGTTCCCTGTTAGTGGGTGAACAATCCAACGCTTTGCGAATTCTGCTTCGCAATGATAGGAAGAGCCGACATCGAAGGATCAAACAGCGGCGTCGCTATGAACGCTTGGCCGCCACAAGCCAGTTATCCCTGTGGTAACTTTTCTGACACCTCCCGCTTAAAACCCGTAAAGCAGACAGAAGGATCGTTAGGCCCCGCTTTCGCGGTCCGTATTCATACTGAAAATCAGGATCAAGCGGGCTTTTGCCCTTATGCTCTACGGGAGGTTTCCGTCCGTCCCTGAGCCCGCCTTAGGACACCTGCGTTACTCTTTGACAGGTGTACCGCCCCAGTCAAACTCCCCACCTGTCACTGTCCCCGGAGGAACTCGCCCCAGGGAGAGGAAGGGCCAGCCCCGCGCGAGCTTGCCTCCGACCCCCCCCGCGAGGGGGGGAAGGAGGACTCAGCGCCGAGCGACCCCCCCACCCGGGGCTTAGCACCTTTGAACAAGGAACCCCCAGCAAGGCAAAGGTTCCCACCGACACCCTCACCGGGTTAGTGAGGTAACGTGTAAGAGTAGTGGTATTTCATGGACGGCCCGCTCCGGTGCTGGCGAGCGGCGGGCCTCCCACTTATTCTACACCCCTTAAGTCGCCTCACAGTGACAGACTAGAGTCAAGCTCAACAGGGTCTTCTTTCCCCGCTGATTCCGCCAAGCCCGTTCCCTTGGCTGTGGTTTCGCTAGATAGTAGGTAGGGACAGTGGGAATCTCGTTCATCCATTCATGCTGGTCACCAATTAAATGACGAGGCATTTCGCTACCTTAAGAGAGTCATAGTTACTCCCGCCGTTAACCCGCGCTTCGATGAATTTCTTCACTTTGACATTCAGAGCACTGGGCAGAATTCACATCGTGTCAACACCCGGTCCAAGAGCCTTCACGATGCTGTGTTTTAATTAAACAGTCGGATTCCCCTTGTCCGCAGCAGTTCTAATTCGGCTGTTAGGTGCCGGCCGAGAGACCCGGCCCCGGAGGTCTCCCCCCGAGGCGAGACTCATAAGCCCGAGAGATCCACGGAGCCTAGGCTCGGCGCGCGAGGCTCCAGGGACACCGCCCCGACCCACCGAAGCCCCACCACCGGCGGCCTGCTACGAGTCCACACACGCACGAGAGACCGCACCCCCCACGCGGACCTACGTTCCATTGCGTCCCTCCGCGTCCCATCGGGGGAGAGCGAAGGGCCGGACGCTCGAGCTTAGCCGGGGGCGGCCCACCCGGCGACGGGCGTCGGGAGCCCGGCCCGGCTTAGGTAGGGAGAGGAGGCCGAAGGCGGTCATCCGACGGAGGTTAGTCCCGAAGGACGCTCCCCCGCCGGCATCCCACCGACGACCGGCTCCCTACCGTCGACCTGACCGAGGCCCCCTAAGCGCCGCCGCCGAGGGGGGACACGCACCGGGGCTTAAGGTCTCGCTCGCCGCGACCCACTCTCATCGACCCCGACAGACAGACGGAGCCTTGTTCACGGGGGTTTGGATACTGGGGGGCAATCTCTCGCCGTGCGCTTCCTCGCGCGCAGGACCCAGTGGGGGGGGCCCGAAGGTGGACCGGGAACAGCTCCCCGTCGCACGGGCAGCACCGGGCTTTCGGACCCCGCATCAGCAGACACGGGCCCGACCGAGCTCAGCCATTAGAGCCAATCCTTATCCCGAAGTTACGGATCCGTCTTGCCGACTTCCCTTACCTACATTGTTCCAACACGCCAGAGGCTGTTCACCTTGGAGACCTGATGCGGATATGGGTACGGCCTGGGGGGAAATTCACTATACCTCCCCCGGATTTTCAAGGGCCGATGGGAAACGTCCCGGCCGTCGCATAGTGCATGCGACGCCTTTCAGAGCGTTGAGCCCCTATCTCGGGGTCGAACCCATTCCAGGGCGCTCCAGCTCTTTAGCAAGGAGAGAGAATCCTCCCCGGGGTCCCCACCGGCGTCTCCGGGTTCGTTTGCGTTACCGCCACGGGAGCGCCTCTCGGCGGCTCGATCTCCACCAATCCCAGGTACGGGGATATTGGCCCGATCCCCTTTCGGTCAGCGCGAGGCAGACGAGACCATCGCCCCAGCATTTTCCGAACGGCGCTCGCCTATCCCTTAGGACCGACTAACCCACGGCCAAGCGCTGTCGGCGTGGAACCCTTCTCCACTTCGGCCTTCAAAGTTCTCATCTGAATATTTGCTACTACCACCAAGATCTGCACCCGCGGCGGCTCGACCCAGGCTCGCGCCAAAGGCTTCTGCGCCACCGCGGCGCCCCTCCTACTCGTCGCGGCATACGGTCCCATGAGTCTCGGTTCTCTCTCATTCTCGCTGGCTTTTGGGGGGGTGGGAGACAAGTACCGCCAGCGACGGCCGGGTATGGGCCCGACGCTCCAGCGCCATCCATTTTCAGGGCCAGTTGATTCGGCAGGTGAGTTGTTACACACTCCTTAGCGGATGCCGACTTCCATGGCCACCGCCCCGCTGTCTATATCAACCGACACCTTTCTTGGGGTCTGATGAGCGTCTGCGTCGGGCGCCTTAACCCGCGCGTTCGGTTCATCCCGCAGCACCAGTTCTGCTTACCAAAAGTGGCCCACTCGGCACCGTCAATTCCATGCCCGGCTCCAAGCCTGCGAGCCGGGCCTCTTACCCATTTAAAGTTTGAGAGTAGGGCGAGGCCCGTTTCGGCCCCGCGGCCTCCAGTCATTTCTTTACCGGATAAAACTTGAAGTTTCGGCGCCGGCTATCCTGAGGGAAACTTCGGAGGGAACCAGCTACTAGATGGTTCGATTAGTCTTTCGCCCCTATACCCAGGTCGGACGACCGATTTGCACGTCAGGACCGCTGCGGGCCTCCACTCAGGGTTTCCCCTGGCTTCGCCCTGCCCAGGCATAGTTCACCATCTTTCGGGTACCACCGCGTATGCTCTGGCTCCGCTCTCCGCACGTGGGAAGAGCAGGCCGGTGGTGCGCCGCCCGCCCCCTCGAAGGGTTAGGACGGATCCCACCTCAGCCGACGCGCGCCGGCCTTCACCTTCGTTGCGCCTCCGGGGTTCTGGGCCCCTTCGACTCGCATACGCGTTAGACTCCTTGGTCCGTGTTTCAAGACGGGTCGTTCGGGGTCCGAACTTAGCCGCTGACCTTAGGCGTTCGGGTGCTGTGGGCCTGGATCGCCCCCCGCATCGCCGTAGCGGGCCTAGCCCGGGGCTGAGGACAGCCCAGCCGGCCCGCTTCGACCGAACGATCGGGGGGGGCCCCCATCCCCATCCCGGAGGAGGGGAGAACGCGGAAAGGACATTGCTCCGCGGCCCCGGCGTTATCGGCGAAGTCGGAGCGAGGGGCTGTAGCGGAACGCCCGTGTCCGGGGGCCGCGTGGGGCTCCCTTCTCCGGACGGACCTACCTTCACCCTCGGGCCCTTCCAAGCCTAACCGGAGCCGGTCGCGACTCACCACCACGCGGGGAAAGTACACCGGGCGGGGCCGGACCTCCGTACGCCCGACAGGCCCGAAGTCCAGAGGCGAAGCGCAGAGCCGAAGCGGGGAGCGGTGGAGTCGGCACCCCACCCCTCTCGCCCGGATACGCTCGCACCCCCGGCCTCGGAACCCGACGAGCGCGGGGCTGTCCGCCCGGCTGAATCCCCCGGGGCAGTCTTCTCGGTCCCCGTACGTTTACCTCTCAACGGTTTCACGCTCTGTTGAACTCTCTCTTCAAAGTCCTGTTTCAACTTTCCCTCACGGTACTCGGTTCGCTATCGGTCTCGTGCCGGTATTTAGCCTTAGATGGAGTTTACCACCCGCTTTGGGCTGCATTCCCAAGCAACCCGACTCCGAGAAGCCCGACCTACCCGGGCGGGAACGCGGGACTCGCTACCGGGCTTTCACCGTCTATGGGAAGAAGCCACGTTCGCGAGGACTTGGTCCCGCGTCCGCACCGAGACGGATCTTACGGACTTCCGTACGCTACATTTCCCGGCCAACCCCGGTCAGGGGAAAGTGGGATTCAGCGCTGGGCTCTTCCCTGTTCGCTCGCCGCTACTAAGGGAATCCTTGTTAGTTTCTTTTCCTCCGCTTACTGATATGCTTAAGTTCAGCGGGTCGTCTCGTCTGATCTGAGGCCGCACACAGAGGTTTCTTATGCGGGGGCGAGGGCGGAGGCGGAGGGCCGAAGGCTAGGGGCGAGGGGCGAGAGCCCGGCCTGAGGCCGAACTCCGCGACACCCTCCCCCCACCCCGGCCGCTCGCCCGCCCGCCCGCTCACTCGCCCGCTCGCTGGGTTTAATCGGCACTCGCCACCCCGCGTCCGACTGCGCGGAGCCCCGCTCGGGACTCGGGGAGAGACCGTAACGGACGTGGACCCGGACCTACTCGGCTCTCCCTCCGTCCCTGTACGGAGCTCTCTCGCAACACGGGCCGCGTGGACTGGCTCGGAACCGAGTCTTCGTTTGGGAAGACGAAGGGCCGTTTTCAGGCCCTGCGAGCTTCCAGCCGCGGTCTCTCTCAGCGGGGGCGCGGAGACCGATCGATGGGTAAAGCGACCCTCAGACAGGCGTGGCCGCGGGATGGACCCCCGCGGCCGCAATATGCGTTCGAAATTTCGATGATCTGTGTCCTGCAATTCACATTAGTTAACGCAGATGGCTGCGTTCTTCATCGAAGCACGAGCCGAGTGATCCACCGCTAAGAGTCGTATTGGGTTTGTGCCCGGCCCGTTACAGGCCGGGCGAAGGAAGCCATTCGAACAAGAGACAATTTTTGCCAATATATTTCAAGCCGGGTGCCTTCCACCCCCGTGCAGGGGGGAAGGTCATTGAACCTGGGCGTCACCACCGGACCGAGGAGTTACGGCCCGGGGGACGATCGCCCGAGTAGGTGCCCGAGACTTACGTGGTTTAGGAGACCGGGGTCTAGGCACCCGCCGTTCCCGGCGAGGCCCAGGGTTTGGTTCGCTGCGTTACGGGTCCCGGTCTAAGGCATTCAGGCGTGCGCTCAAAGCCAAGCTCTCCACCCCGGAGGGTATGAGCGAGGCCCGGTGGTACGCTCCCAAGTCCCCGCTTAGGGGAAGCGCTGGGTAGATCCCACCTAGTCAGGACCGGCGGGCACCGGCCGTCTCCTTCGGATGTTTAAACGCATCCGGGGTTCGTGAGGCCCCTTCAACTCGCGCACCGGCCTTAGACTATTATACGGTCCGTCTCTGCGAAGCCAACTTTGGGGTATTTGCATGCGCTCTTAAGCTCCGCTCTAACCCCGTGAGGGGAAAGAGTTTCGCCCGGCGGTACGCTCCCGTCCACCACCACCCCCTGTGCCGGGGGGATGGGTTCAGGGAGATCCCACCGAGGCCGGCGAGCACCGGCCAACGCCCTGGGGGTGAGTAAGCCCCTTTGACTCGCGCACGCACAATCAAGCCTTCAACGATCAATGGTTTTTTGGGTTTAACTACCCGGCGGGCGGCTCCGGCGCCACTCTTCCCCCCGCGAACGGGAGGGGCGGACCGGGGTACCTATGCACCTAAGGCGGTCCTCGCATAACCCCGAGTTCCGAAGCCGGCTCGCTACGTCCACCCACCCGGAGGGGGGAGAGACTCACGTCGGCCGACAACGAGGCTTCTGCGGTCCATACCTTGAAGGTACCCGCCGGGGGGGAGGTTCGGCCTCTCGAGTCCGACTCGACAACCGGCACGGACGGCGGGCGCCGACCGCGGCCAGGTCACCGTTATTGATCCTTCCGCAGGTTCCCCTACGAAAACCTTGTTACGACTTTTACTCCCTCTAGATGTCCGGGTTCGATCGACTTCCCATCGCCCGGAGGCGACCCCCGTTCGAGGGCCGCCCCGGGGACGGTCCGAGGACCTCACCGAGGCATCCGATCGGTAGTAGCGACGGGCGGTGTGTACAAAGGGCAGGGACTTAATCGACGCGGGCTGGTGACCCGCGCCTACTTGGAATTCCTCGTTCGAGGGGAATAGTTGCAATCCCCTGTCCCCAGCGGGGAATGGCGTTCATAGGATTGCCCGCACCTCTCGGCGTAGGGTAACTTACATGTTGAACCAGCCATTGTAGCTCACGTGCGACCCCGGACTTCTAAGGGCATCACAGACCTGTTATTGCTCCATTTCTCAAGTGGCTTCTGTGCCACAAATCGCTCTAAGAAGTTTAGCCACCGACCGCTGATTCCCACCGGGCGAACCCCAACCTTCAGGCCCGCGGTAAGCGGGAGGGCACCGGGGAGGGGAGAGGGAAGGCGAAGGACGGACAACCCACACCCGGAGAGCGGAACGAGGTGCGGACGGCATCGGGGAGGGAACCGAACGCGAAGGGGAGAGGCCGGAGCCACCCACTCGACGCAGAACTGAACCCCCGTCAACCGCATCACCCCCCGAACCGATCCGGGGTAGAACCGGACCCCCGCCAAAACCCCCACACCCCCACCCCGATGGGGACCCCCCGCGAACGGGGACCTTCGGGGATAGAGTCCGACCCAGGAGAGGGGCCGTGTAACTACTTAAAGGATGGGATCTCGTTCGTTACCGGAATTGACCAGACGAATCGCTCCACGAACTACCAACGGCCATGCACCACCACCCACAGAATCGAGAAAGAGCCGTCAATCTGTCAATCCTTACCGTGTCCGGGCCGGGTTAGGTTCCCCGCGTTGAGTCAAATTAAGCCGCAAGCTCCACTCCTGGTGGTGCCCTTCCGTCAATTCCTTTAAGTTTCAGCTTTGCAACCGTACTCCCCCCAGAGCCCAAAGACTCGTGGTTTCCCGGACGCTGCCCGGCGGGTCATAGTCGTTAACCCAACGCCGCCGGATCGCGGGTCGGCATAGTTTACGGTCGGAACTACGACGGTACCTGATCGTCTTCGATCCTCCGACTTTCGTTCTTGATTAATGAAAACATTCTTGGCAAATGCCTTCGCTTTTGTCCGTCCCGCACCCGTCTACGAATTTCACCTCTCTCGGTGCGGTACGAATGCCCCCGGCCGTCCCTCTTAATCATGACCTTTGGTCCGTCAAACCCACGAAATAGGACCAAGAGAGCGGTCGGATACCCCCCCGGCTCGGGGAACCGTGCGGCGGCCAGAAACGCCGGGCGTCACACCCGGACGCCCCCGGCCCCACCCGGCCGCCTCGCCGAAGAGCTCCGACTCGCCCCCCATGGGAAGGCCTTATTCCATTATTCCTAGCTCAGTCCATTCAAGGCACGCTTCGGCCTGCTTTGAGCACTCTGTTTTGTTCAAAGTAAACGCACCGGACCCTTCCGCCCCCCACGTATTCACCGCGGCGGACGACCCAGCTAAGGGCCTCTCCGCGGAGGAAGGGAGCAGAGGACACCGGATGAGTAGGGACAAGGTCCCGCGACCTCCACCCAGAGACCCGCGGGGGGTCCCCACCCCGGAGAGGGGCAGCTTCCCACCGCGAAGTCCGGACGGGCAGAGGCCCGGCAGCCGGGACCCGTCCCCGGATCCAACTACGAGCTTTTTAACTGCAGCAACGTTAACATACGCTATTGGAGCTGGAATTACCGCGGCTGCTGGCACCAGACTTGCCCTCCAATGGGTCCTCACCCACGGACGTAGATTGAGTTCATTTCGGTCCCGAAACCTTCAAACGGGGCCTCGCACCGATATTTTTCGTCACTACCTCCCCGTGTCGGGAATGGGTAATTTGCGCGCCTGCTGCCTTCCTTGGATGTGGTAGCCGTTTCTCAGGCTCCCTCTCCGGAATCGAACCCAGATTCCCCGTTACCCGTGGTCACCACACGTAGTCCCGTAGACTACCGTCGAAAGTTGATAGGGCAGACACTCGAATGAGACGTCGCCGCCCCGAAGGGCTCTGCGATCGGCCAAAGGTTATCTAGAGTCACCAAAGCGGACCCGACCGGAGTCGGGAGGGGGTTTTTTGGTTCTGATAAATGCACGTATCCGTGGGGGGCGCCGAGGGGAAGGTGAACCAGTCACCGACCACCTCGAAACGGCACCCCCACTTCCAACGCTTCGTTTGCATGTATTAGCTCTGGAATTACCACAGTTATACCAAGTAACGTGTGGAGCGATCAAAGGAACCATAACTGATTTAATGAGCCATTCGCAGTTTCACTGTACCAACGCCCGTGTGTACTTAGACTTGCATGGCTTAATCTTTGAGACAAGCATATGATACTGGCAGGATCAACCAGGCCGATCCTCTGGTACTCAAACCCGGCTTGGGGAAAGAGAGAGAGTCGGTGGCGCGTGGAACTCGACCCCCACGAAGGAGGAAGAGACACGCACCGCGGAAAGGCTTTTCGAATGAGACCCCCCGGAGGTGGGTCTGCAATCGGGGGTTTGACAACTTGGAAAATGTACGATTCAAGGCCCGGACGGTGCAGGCTAGGGGCCGGTTCCTTCCCTCAATAGGATCCCGACCCTAAGGCACCACCGACTCGGACCTTTTAACGGACCCAAACTGTGGTGGAAATTAGACCGACGGATCGGCTAAGTCTCCCTCGGAACGATTCTGGGACAAGCGGACCCCCTATTACGGGGGGTCCCCGAGCCATAGAGGCTGGAGCACGTGGCGGGGAGGATCGTTCTAAAAGCCGGTATATTTCGGATTAGAAGCCTGCCCCTGGTGCTCCGGGTATGCCGCATTTCGAACGGGCGTAAAGGACGTCCGTTTAAGGGAAGAGAATGGAAGAGAATTTCCTGGCCCCCTCAAAGCGCGAGGAGGTCGGCATAGGTTTTACGGTACGCCCCCCCGGAGCCGTCTGATGTTCAGAAGACGAAGGGTTTTGCCCCCAATCTCGTAAGGTCGAGGGCTCACCACCGAACTTCCAGCCGCGGTCCTTGGTAGGACCGATACGCGGACAAGCCGCAAATCCTGGCCCCCTCGCAGTGCGAGGAGGTCGGCAAAGGTTTTACGATTCGCCCCCCGGAGCCTACGGTTAGTTTTCTCAATTTAAGAAGACGAAGGGGGTCGGGCCCGGGAACCGTAGACCGAGCGCCTCTTCCCCTGCGAACTTCCAGCCGCGGTCCGTTTAAAAAGACCGATCCATGACACCTCTAATGCGCTCTTTGCCTCCGGCCGTTTCCAGCGCGGGGGCCCGGTGGTGCGCTCCCAAGTCCCCGCGGAGGGGAAAATCTGGGAGATCCCACATTAGACCAAGCGGAACGCCGGTCTTCGCCTCAGGGGTTTGTATGCCCCTTTCGACTCGCGCACGGGCAAGAGTTAGGTTAGAACGGGGACAACTGCCGGCGG
Source organism: Hoplias malabaricus (assembly GCF_029633855.1). Classification (NCBI taxonomy): domain Eukaryota; kingdom Metazoa; phylum Chordata; class Actinopteri; order Characiformes; family Erythrinidae; genus Hoplias; species Hoplias malabaricus. Next base: position 20,587,683 of record NC_089802.1, on the reverse strand, counting down.
GCGGCCCGTCACACCCACCCCGCAAGTGGGCAGGTGGTCGGTGGCCTGTGGACCCGCCGCTCGGATTCGTTTAGTAGGAACCATACGGGGTACAACCCTCATACGCTCGACCCCCTCACGCCCAGGGAAGTGCTCACCTCCCTGGGCATATATCGAACGAATCATCGGGATTGAAGGGGAGGCCACCCAAACCATCCCCTTAGCCCAGAGGGGTGCCAGTCCTCGGGCTTCGGTATTCGCATCACCGGGGTCTACGGAGGTCTCGACTTAGGTTTTAAACACATCCAGAATGGGGGGGCCGGATTAACCACCACCCTAGCCCAGAGGGGTGCCAGTCCTCGGGCATGTCACTTCGCATCACCGGGGTCTACGGAGGTCTCGACTTAGGTTTTGAAAACCTCCAGAGGGTGGGGACATATCTTATCCCCACCCTAGCCCAGAGGGGTGCCAGTCCTCGGGCATGTCAATTCACATCACCGGGGTCTACGGAGGTCTCGACTTAGGTTTTGAAAACCTCCAGAGGGTGGGGCCTGACTTACCACCACCCTTAGCCCAGAGGTGTGCCACTCCTCGGGCATGGAATTCGCATCAACGGGGTCTACGGATGTCTCGACTTAGGTTTTGAACACATCCAGGGAAGCAGAGCGGACATTCCCATTATTTCAAGCCCATCGGGAAGCCACTCCCTTGGGCATAGCGTTTCGCATCGCTGTTACCCAAACTTACGTCTGATTTAATGCCTCCCTAATATCCCGACGGCACCAGGCTGAGAAACCATATGCCCACAGGATTCAAGGCGTTGGAACCTCGTTCGCATAGCCGACAACGATGAACCTCCCTCGGACTCGCTACAAGGCTTGAAGGAGGTCCTGATTTTCTTAAAATCTCAGGTGCGGGACTTAGAAAATTTTCACTTTAAAACCACAGACCTCCAGAGGAGAGACCGGGCTTATCACAAACTTAGCCCAGAGGGCGTCACTCCTCGGGCTTGAAACTTCGCATCACCGGGGTGTATGGAAGTCTTTGGTCCAGTTCTGCCAGTGCTCGTTGTCGAACTTAGAAATATTTCTAATTTTTTTAGACTTCCAGAGGGGAGGCCGAGCATACCAACCCCTTAGCCCAGAGGACGTCACTCCTCGGGCTTGTGTATTCGCATCAACGGGGTCCATGGAAGTCATTTTAGACCTCCAGAGGGGAGGCAACCCAAACCATCCCCTTAGCCCAGAGGTGTGCCACTCCTCGGGCTTGTGTATCCGCATCAACGGGGTCCATGGAAGTCATTTTAGACCTCCAGAGGGGAGGCAACCCAAACCATCCCCTTAGCCCAGAGGTGTGCCAGTCCTCGGGCTTTAAATACGCATCACCGGGGTCCATGGAAGTCATTTTTGACCTCCAGAGGGGAGGCAACCCAAACCATCCCCTTAGCCCAGAGGTGTGCCACTCCTCGGGCTTGTGTATTCGCATCAACGGGGTCCATGGAAGTCATTTTTGACCTCCAGAGAGTGGGGCCGGTCTTACCACCACCCTTAGCCCAGAGGGGTGCCAATCCTCAGGCATGTCACTTTAAATCACCGGGGTCTACGGAGGTCTCGACTTAGGTTTTGAAAACCTCCAGAAGGGGGGGCCTCTCTTACCACCACCCTAGCCCAGAGGGGTGCCAGTCCTCGGGCTTCAGTATTCGCATCACCGGGGTCTACGGAGGTCTTCACTTAGGTTTTGAAAACCTCCAGAAGGTGGGGCCACTCTTACCACCACCCTAGCCCAGAGGGGTGCCAGTCCTCGGGCTTCGGTATTCGCATCACCGGGGTCTACGGAGGTCTCGACTTAGGTTTTGAAAACCTCCAGAAGGGGGGGGGTCCGCTCTTACCACCACCCTAGCCCAGAGGGGTGCCAGTCCTCGGGCTTCGGTATTCGCATCACCGGGGTCTACGGAGGTCTCGACTTAGGTTTTGAAAACCTCCAGAAGGGGGGGCCTCTCTTACCACCACCCTAGCCCAGAGGGGTGCCAGTCCTCGGGCTTCAGTATTCGCATCACCGGGGTCTACGGAGGTCTTCACTTAGGTTTTGAAAACCTCCAGAAGGTGGGGCCACTCTTACCACCACCCTAGCCCAGAGGGGTGCCAGTCCTCGGGCTTCGGTATTCGCATCACCGGGGTCTACGGAGGTCTCGACTTAGGTTTTGAAAACCTCCAGAAGGGGGGGGGTCCGCTCTTACCACCACCCTAGCCCAGAGGGGTGCCAGTCCTCGGGCTTCGGTATTCGCATCACCGGGGTCTACGGAGGTCTCGACTTAGGTTTTGAAAACCTCCAGAAGGGGGGGCCTCTCTTACCACCACCCTAGCCCAGAGGGGTGCCAGTCCTCGGGCTTCAGTATTCGCATCACCGGGGTCTACGGAGGTCTTCACTTAGGTTTTGAAAACCTCCAGAAGGTGGGGCCACTCTTACCACCACCCTAGCCCAGAGGGGTGCCAGTCCTCGGGCTTCGGTATTCGCATCACCGGGGTCTACGGAGGTCTCGACTTAGGTTTTGAAAACCTCCAGAAGGGGGGGGGTCCGCTCTTACCACCACCCTAGCCCAGAGGGGTGCCAGTCCTCGGGCTTCGGTATTCGCATCACCGGGGTCTACGGAGGTCTCGACTTAGGTTTTGAAAACCTCCAGAAGGGGGGGCCTCTCTTACCACCACCCTAGCCCAGAGGGGTGCCAGTCCTCGGGCTTCAGTATTCGCATCACCGGGGTCTACGGAGGTCTTCACTTAGGTTTTGAAAACCTCCAGAAGGTGGGGCCACTCTTACCACCACCCTTAGCCCAGAGGGGTGCCAGTCCTCGGGCTTCGGTATTCGCATCACCGGGGTCTACGGAGGTCTCGACTTAGGTTTTGAAAACCTCCAGAAGGGGGGGCCTCTCTTACCACCACCCTAGCCCAGAGGGGTGCCAGTCCTCGGGCTTCAGTATTCGCATCACCGGGGTCTACGGAGGTCTTCACTTAGGTTTTGAAAACCTCCAGAAGGTGGGGCCACTCTTACCACCACCCTAGCCCAGAGGGGTGCCAGTCCTCGGGCTTCGGTATTCGCATCACCGGGGTCTACGGAGGTCTCGACTTAGGTTTTGAAAACCTCCAGAAGGGGGGGGGTCCGCTCTTACCACCACCCTAGCCCAGAGGGGTGCCAGTCCTCGGGCTTCGGTATTCGCATCACCGGGGTCTACGGAGGTCTCGACTTAGGTTTTGAAAACCTCCAGAAGGGGGGGCCTCTCTTACCACCACCCTAGCCCAGAGGGGTGCCAGTCCTCGGGCTTCGGTATTCGCATCACCGGGGTCTACGGAGGTCTCGACTTAGGTTTTGAAAACCTCCAGAAGGGGGGGGGTCCGCTCTTACCACCACCCTAGCCCAGAGGGGTGCCAGTCCTCTGGGCTTGAAACCCATCACCGGGGGTCCTCCGGATCACATTTGACCTCCAGAATTGGAAGGCCGAGCTTGTCACCATCTTAGCCCAGAGGTTAGTCACTCCTCTGGGCTTGAATATCGCATCACCGGGGTCTATGGAAGTCTTTTCAAGGAGATCGGAACCAGCTAGAGCGCACCCCGCTCAGAGCGCACCTTCCTCGGCTACGGGTCCTTTAAGAGGCCGCAAGAGCATACTTACAAATAGGGCCCTTTAAATTTGCAGATTGAAACCGGGCCCGCCCTATCCCTAGTTTAGGTCTCTGTTTAGCTCTCTTTTTCCAGATTAGTCTCTTTAGCTTTCTGTCTGTTTAGCTCCCTCTGTCTAGGTTTCTCTGTCCGGTTACCTCTCTAAGTCTCTGTTCAGGTCTTTTGTTTGAAGTTTTGTTATCTTTTGTATAACTAAAAGTCTGCTGTGTTAAAGCATGTGCGTTTGCCTCCGTCAGTCCACCCGGTCCTGCCACAGCCAAAATGTATAGGATTCTTGCATTGAAAAATTCTTTTTCATTCTTAAAGTTTGACACATCTCTTACTAAGTTTTTCAAAACATGGAGAGCCTTGACCAATATTTTCTCACAGAAATGGTTGTGACTGTGGTGGATGCTCATTTCATAGCTGTTTCTTTCACTTGCTTGTTACATTCACTAATTCATTACTTGTGGAATTTTTTGTGTCATTTTAATTTTTTTATTAAACTTTTCACTATTTTTAGACATTGAAATATAAAATTAGTAAAATTATGATATAGTCAAGTTTGTCAGTTAGAAATATTTTCTTTGTGCTTTTCTTGGTTAAAAAGATTTAAGAGTACTGCATTATACACATGTCTGGACATTGGGTTTATCTATTAGTGTAGTTATTAGTGTGCATTTTACTACCTGTGTGTGTATGTGTCATCACTACCTACCATTATTGTGTATCTGAAGTTAAGGTGTACTTACTATGCATGTGTCAATCTGCTACCAGGTTGTATGTGTGCTCAGTATATATCTGCCATCAGATTGTGTGTACTATCAGGGTTTATTTGCCACCAGTGTTTATTTGCTACACTATATGTGTCTATGTGGGGAAGCACAGTGGCACCACAGGTTGTGTTTTTGCCTAGAGCTGGAACCCTGGAGCTGTGGGTTCCAATCCTGCCTTAGGTGAGAATCTTGGTGTGTCCTCCTTGTCTCTGCTGGGGTTTCCTCAGGGTGCACCATTTTCCTCCAACTATCCCCAAACAGTTGGCTACAAAAGCATCCTTAGGTGTGTGTGTGTGTGTGTGGTGGACTGGCTCCTTGTGTTCCTGCCAAGCACTCAGTTATTCTGTGAAAGCTCTGGATAAACTTTGACTCTGAACAGAATGAAACAGTTACAGAAATTAAATGAATGCGTGATTGACTGTATATTAGTTTGAATATTTTAGTGTGTATTTATTCTCAGAGTATATCTGCTGTTGGTGTGTGTATCTGCCATGAGTGTTTATGTGCTTTCACAGTTTATGTGCCATCTTTAAATATCTAACATCAGAGTGTGTCTACCTTTAGTATTCATCTGCCATCTGAGAATATTTGCTCTCTGGATCTATCTGTAACTGCTGTTGGTGATCTGCAGCCAAGGTGTATCTTCTATTGGTGTGCTTTTCAAATGAGTTGTCCAGGATATATTTACATTTTTGTGTAGTTTGTACCTGTCATTTTGGTGTTTGGTGTTTTAATTGTTATCAATCCTAATTTCACAAGGTATATGACTAAGGGTTTTGCAGCGTTGTCAGTTTTGAGCTAACTGTAGTTTGTGTTTGTTGTTCCACATGAGACTGAGACATCTAAAACTAGTAAGAGAAGGTTGCATGTGTCTGGGTTTTGACTGGAATTTGATGCTGTTCTCAAATAGTGTAAATAAACAATTATTATTAAAAAAAACTTGTATCTTTATATTTTTTGGGAGAATGAAAACATACCTCTTGCTGATTGGTGGGGGAATGACCCCGTTGGTAGTTAACAGCCCATACGTAATCTGCAGTTAAATTTTAACATGTAGTTTTTCCTTTTCTTGCACTTTGGCAATGAATGAAGCAACTTTCTGTAACACAAACTCTTGGAAATATCTGGTGTTGCTTTCAGATAAATACACTCTGTCAGCGTTTGCTTTCATTTTGACAAATTTAATATTACCCTGGTGCTAAATATATGTATGTGTGAGAAGGAGTATGTGAGACTAACCAAAAGCACCGAAGCAGCACAAGCTTCACATAAAGGACCAAGGAACATTTTTGGTGAGAATGTATCATGCGGAAGAAGCCAAACATGGCACTTATACTTTTTCCATTGTGATTTTACTTTATGTAAGCAGAAAGATTCCTACAGTGCAGTCACTGTTGTAATTTTAGTCAAATTACTTGGTAAAATTAACTAATGCTATGTACAATGCAAAAATACTTTAGAATACTTCAGAACATTCCTGCTCTTTTAACTGCCTGTCTAGCTTGGATCTGGACATAAGAGTCCTTGAGTGGTTTGAGATTGGTCACGCCCGTTAAAGTGACATGTGTTGCTAACTTTCTAAAACATAAATCAACATTCTGTAACTGCTTTGAGAATAATTATAAATTGTTACTGTCCAATGAAAAAAATGTATCTCCTTATTTTTTATTTTGTGGATTTATAGTTTACTACAACATTTGAACACAGCAGCTGTTCTTCACATTGTGTGGAAAAAAAATGCTTTAAAATTACTTGGAATGATATTTTTTTAAACTGACTTCCACTGAAAATTGAACACTAATGATGCATCATAGAAAAACTTGCCAGGTTTTGCTTTCATTTCTTCTTCCTTTTTTAATTTTTTTTTTTCTGAATCAGATTTAATAAGATTTTTTTCCCTTCCAAACTGTTTTGACAGTTCTTATTTGGCTTGACACATGGCATTTTCATAAGTGGGTGAATCTTAGAAGTAGGAGCTTAACTTAAATCATAATTGACCAACTGAGTTTGGAGTTGCAGGTTCTCTGGATTGTAACCACATACGTTTTTAACTATGAAAACATATTTACATTGGAAAAATTTGGGTCAGAGTTTTTAAAATGTGGCTGGAAGGAATATAGATCAATTTAACTAACCTTTAACCAACTCACCTTTACAGAGATATGTGGACTAGAATGTTAAAAGATTACTGCTTTTAAATAAACTTATACTGTAGCCTGTAATTAATCTTATCCTGTAAGACTACTACTAAAAGTTAACCCTATATATACATAAAAGTTAACCAACATAATGTTGACCAATACTCTTGAAAATGAAACTTACCACATTTGATACATTTTGCTAGTGTGCTAGTTAGTCAATCATGTTGAAAGCACAGCAGCATTAGGTTGGCTGTTCAGTAGAAGTTGTGAAAATATGAGAGAAACCATACACTGTCAAAATGTGTTACAAAATGGCTTACAGACAAAAATGGCTTACACCCTGCTAATGTGGGCTAAAGTATCACTAGCTACTGACAACACAACCTCTGGGGTGTGTTAGCATTGTGTATAAAGCTAATTGGTGGCATTTCTATCTTTGTAATTCAATGAAATAAGCAGCAGCTCTTGGGTTAAACTCTTCCTTCAAATATATAGCTGAACTTTATCAAAATAACCTTTGCCATGGCATATGTGTGTGTGTGTGTGTGTGAGACACAGTGACACAGCCTACATTCCTTTATGGCTATAAGTGGCAGATTGGTGGGTGTTAAGGGTGATTGCTTTTGGCCGCTAGGCCAATGAACAATAAGCAGCCTTCAGAGACTGACCTTATGCCTGACCTTCCCCACAGGGACTCGCCTTGTCTAAGTACAGCACAGTCCGGTTTCCCTGCTCTTTTAACTGCCGGTCTAGCTTGGATCTGACACAGAGTCCTTGAGCGGCTTGAAAAGAAACATACCGTCTTATGTTGAAATTTGGTCACTCCCAGTCAAGTGAGGTGTTGCTGACTTTCTAAAACATAAATCTAAAACATTATTTACCCGTTCATGTCATTTTTAATACACATTTTTCTACACATGTTTGACATGAAGAAGATGGGTTTTAATTTATTAATTTCCTCTAAAATCTTTATTCTGATGAGGGTTGCAGTGGATCCAGAGCCTACCTGGAATCACTGAATAAAAGCAGGAAGGCCCCCTAAATAGTCCATTCCCACTCCACTCAGTCATTCTCTCTCTCTCTCTTTCTCAAACACACATACACATACACACAGTCCACAAACCAACATGTGCTTTTGTGTTGAGGAAGGAAAGCAGAAGACGTGAGGAAACCCACACAAATGCAACAAAGAAACTAACGTAGGGTTGAACAATATAACGATAATACCGTATACTGGTATTTAAAAATGTGGATGTTATCTCATAGTGAGTGTGGAATTTATGATGTGTATGTGTCATAAGTATGATGGTATAAAAAATGTGGCTACTGCCCATCCCTACATAGAAGACAAAATCACTATTCAAAGTGGTTCTGGAGGCAGCACTGCCTTTAAGTGAAACAAATGGAATTGGTTACCAACCAACAGGTGGGAATGAGCATGCCCCATAAACCAGTAAAGTTCCACCTAGACCTTTGTGTTTGTGTGATATTTCTGCCAGAAACCACTCTGGATTAAATAAGTGTGTGCAATAAAATTGTCCTTTTCTTTTTACTTGACTTAGTTCTGTTCCGTTTTTTGTTGGCAGTGGTAAAAAGGAATCTAAGTATTTGTTTTGCTTGAATGGATGATAATGTAACTCTGAGGATAACTCAGAATGTTATAAAGCTCTGCTGTCTCAAGAAGTATTTTCCTGCACATTTGAGTTCTGAGTGCTGCCTCTGAGGTCCCTGGAACTCTGTTTCCTAACATTTTACATTAACCATTATTTTTTTTACATTATTTCTGTAAAGGAGGTGTACATATTTATTTTAAAAATTACAGGACCTTACCAATGCAGGAGTCATTTAGCTGACAGAATTGGGCAGTTAGTGGTGTCCTCCAATCATGTTTATCTGTCCAGTGATATTTTATTAGTGTCCGTTCATAAAGAACCAGTAGCTGGTTTCACTTGTCTTGTAGTAAGCATGTTATTTTGGAAACCAATTTAGTGGTTGTTATCGGAAATAACTAAAGTGGGTGGGGGGTGGGGGTGGGGGGGGGTGGGGGGGTTGGGGGGTTGGGGGGTGGGGGGGTCTGGGGTGGATCAACAAATATGGTAGCTGACCAGGGCCCATACGACTTTCCTTGCAGATCTCCCAGTTATAAGTGAGGGAAGGTCTATGGAATGTCTTTCTCAGTGTGCCAGGATGATAGAAACGTGCTTGAATGTAATAAAGCTCAGCACTCTATAACCTGAAGGGTAACCCTTGACCTCTCTTGCCTTTGAAGATACCTGGATTCCCTCAGCCACAGCTCCGAGGTTGTTGTTAGTGTTGGTATGATTGTTTGATATTGCCTCTAAGCCTGTGGTTAGCTTGACAGGGAGAGATTCTTGCACCCTCATATTTCCATAAGCGTAAAAATCCAGCAAGGTCTGGCCAGGCCGTAGCCGAGCGTGCCACTACAAAGAGGAGGAATAAGGGATGACTTTTTCTGGTGAGCTTTTTAATTTCCGTCTCCATCTGTTGAAGTTTAACCCTAGCTCGCTTCTGCTTCTGTTTCTTGGCAGATGAATCCAACTCAAATAACTGGATCTCCAAGCTGTACTACTGCTATTCTGCCATAACCTCTTCACCCCACCTCTCAGGATAAAGCTATATTAATGTCTCACTTGGATTTCACAGAGCAGGGCTGCAGCTGCATTCCATCAGCCTTTTTTAAATTTATTTATTTTTTAAATTACGGTACATATATCACAAATCCAATTTACAAGGCTTTGTCTGAGTTTTTCTATAAGAATAGAGCTTATTTAGGTTACAATTTAGGCATCCGAACTTAAGTGCGATCTATAAGATCTTCTAAAACTAAACAAACAGACTTAACACTTCGGAAGTTAAACTGAGTGGCATAGCAAGGTCTATCCTGCATGCAATATTGAATTATACTCCCTGAATCCCAGCCAGAGATGTAATCCCCAATATACACAGGTAAAATATGAGTATGAGGTTATGTAATACTATAGTACACGGCTGGTACACTAGTAAGTGTTTTCCCAGTGGCTGTATCTGAACTGTATGACTGTATGCATTCACAGATGGGCACGTTGTAAAAATGGCTGGGTTTTTATATATAGTGACAGTTATTTTTAACTTTGCTATAAGTGTTCAGAATGAGGGTGAAAAAATAGATATAACAGCACAGCATTTCTCACTAATTAAATTGTTCACTAATCTAATTGTATAGATTATAGGAGCGTTATGAAGCCACAGAAATGCACTGATTGATTTTCACTAATCCATAAGACTGTGGAAAAGGCCTGGGGTTGTGGTGCACCGAATATAAGCTGGGATGAAATAGCCCATATACATAGAAACATAGTAGTATGAGATTATGCAATCACTATTTCAAAAGCTGATACAGAATGTAAGTCAGAATTTACATTTACGGCATTTAGCAGATGCTCTTATGCACAGCGACAGTTTGTATCCTAGCTAATATAAATAGGTTGGAGACTAAAACATGCTTGAGCTCAGACACTGTCAGAACAGGGCTAGAGCTGATACCTAGAAAGAAACATAAAGAATTAAACACAGCATAAATACAATGTCTAGCAAAACCTACTGAGTGTTTACTCCTATGTGTTCACACCTAGAAAGAAAATAGATGTTCTTATTTTGTGGAGGTCTAGCACATTTTATTAGAGCATTGTTTCATTTTTGGTCCCTGTTAAGATGTAGGGCAAGACTGACTACAGCCACTGGCAATCAGTCCTTGTTAGAGAAGTGGTGCACTTTATATATATCTGATAAAGTGCTAAATCTCAAAGATAAATCTTTCTGTTTTTTCATGGTTGACTCCTCTCTGTTCACTTAATTGTAAACTCTGCAGTGGAACAACTGCTGGTGGGAGGGGCAGTCACACTTTGCCCTATCAGAGGCTCACAGTAACTGGGTATCTAATATATATTTATATATATATATATATATATATATATATATATATATATATATATATATATATATATATATATATTATATCCAATATATATGTATCTAAAGTTATTCACTAGGAAGCAACTTTTGTTCTTCACACTAGTACACAACACATTTTACAAAAGTAAAATTCATTCATTCATTATCTGTAACCGCTTATCCAATTCAGGGTCGCGGTGGGTCCAGAGCCTACCTGGAATCATTGGGCGCAAGGCAGGAATACACCCTGGAGGGGGCGCCAGTCCTTCACAGGGTGACACACACACACATTCACTCACACCTACGGACACTTTTGAGTCGCCAATCCACCTACCAATGTGTGTTTTTGGACTGTGGGAGGAAACTGGAGCACCCGGGGGAAACCCACGCGGACACGGGGAGAACACTCCTCACAGACAGTCACCCAGAGCGGGAATTGAACCCACAACCTCAAGGTCCCTGGAGCTGTGTGACACTACCTGCTGCGCCACCGTGCCGCCCCTAAAGTAAAATACTACTATAATTCTGTATTTGTTTTGTATTTAATGTACATATATAATATCATTCTAGACAAGCACCGCACTTACTGAGAGCATAAATTATTTTACAACTCCAGTTGGGACACTGTGTATAATATTAATAAATGTAAATAATGACACTGAACTGGATAAGCGATTACAGGCAATGAATTAATAAATGACTAAATGATTGAATGTAAAATAGATATGACAATGCTTAGGCACCTCAGAGCAAACATATGTTTTTATTGATTTTTTTATTTATTTATTTATTTTATTGGAAATAAATAAATGTTCTCTACAGAAAACAGAACACTGTACTTCTGCAGGTATTATTGTTTACTTAAATTTACTTAAATTTCACGTTGGAGTAAAATAAAAGTATTAGAACAGTTAAAAGAAAACCATGTAATTCTATTCATTCATTCATTCATTATCTGTAACCCTTATCCAGTTCAGGGTCGCGGTAGGTCCAGAGCCTACCTGGAATCATTGGGCGCAATGTGGGAATACACCCTGGAGGGGGCGCCAGTCCTTCACAGGGCAACACAGACACACACACACACACACACACGTGTGTTTTTGGACTGTGGGAGGAAACCGGAGCACCCAGAGCAAATCCACACAGACACGGGGAGAACACATCAACTCCTCACAGACAGTCACCTGGAGCGGGAATAGAACCCACAACCTCCAGGTCCCTGGAGCTGTGTGACTGCGACACTACCTGCTGCACCACCGTAATGCTGTAACATGTGACCAATAGAACTGCTCCAAAATTAATTGAAAAAACCTTTGCATTTAAAGTAAGTTTAGTAAGATTGATACCTTCCTCTGTAAAGTTTACCATTTTGGAGAGAGGATTTTAAGTGATGATTAAATATTGTATTTTTCACCTGTATTTTAAACAAAAATAAACAGAAATAGCAAGAATTTGCAGAAAAGTGCCAGTTTTAAATTTGTGGTGACGTCTCATAGTTTCACCTGTTTATTTCTTCACAATTTTTATCTGACTCTGTAAGGCCTGTAGTTAGTGTTTAAACAAGTCAGATTGTGTTATTTATAATAACGGAAAAATAACATAAACGACAGGAGCTGTATAATCTCAGCGTACATGAACAATCTGGAATCTCTGCCTGAGCCACAGGAGTAAACAGCACTGGATTGACTTTGGCTAATCCATAAGGCTGTGACGCACTCCAGGCCACGTGGCTGGGCCTGTGCTGGACCTCTGAGCCTATAGCAGCACTGCTAATGACAGTGATATCCGCTGTTACAAGAGCAGGACTCCTGCATCCTCTCTTAATCCCCCCCTGGGCGTCCCACTTTAGCCCTGCCCCTCCTAAGCTGTTATCCACTGCATCATTCCATGGTAAACAACACAAGGGGACGCGATCCAGCTCTGCGGTTATACTCGCACTGACATAGCAGCTATGTCATTATAAACAATGGGAGGCCTTTGTGTTGTTGTTAATAGTTCAAAGTTATAGCAAAAGTTTTCTGTGGTTATTTTGTAAACTGTTCATATACAGCTGAACACCTCTCTTTTAGCATTGGGGCACCTTAAAGTAGCCAACATCACTAGTTACAATGCATCTTTACAGTTTTAAATATACAGTGTATCCGGGCTGTGTTATGGTTACTGACACAATTATTGGAGGAATATAGGGTAATTGTTGTTTTCAAAAAATGTTTTTACAGCATTTTTGAATAAAAATCTTCATATTGTATCCAAAATGTTTTTAAAGTTTAATGTGAATTAATGTAAGGAGGGTGAAGGGTAGTTAAAGTGCAGTGGATGGGTGAAAAAAAAAAAAGAAACCAGAAACAATGGAAATACATAATTTTTTTTGACCATGTATAAAGCACTGTAAGGCAACTAGCCTTTTCAAAACTAGAGGCATGTTAAAATAGATGATGACTAAATAAACAAACAAGAAAGCAAAAAACAAAAAAAGACTTATTTATCATGTGGAATAATGTTGCATATGTGCTCTTTATTACAGCACAATATCAGTGAGCACTTGTCATGTTTACATCACTGCAATGCCAAGTCACATTGAGAGAGAGAGAGAGAGAGAGAGACAAAGTAAAAGAAGAAAATGTCAGTATTGTTGTTAGTGGTGTGCTGTGTGAGAGTGAGAGAGAGAGAGAGAAAGAGAGAGCGAGAGAGACGTGCTGTTTGTATGTTGGGAAATGGCTGACTCACTACACAAACACACACACACACAGACACACACAGATCACTGTGGGATGGGAAGAGTGACATATCTGCTCATGCTCAGGGCTGCATCTGCTCTGATATTAACACTTCTGACACCTAATGCTGAGATCAATGCACAGAGCATGTCACTGCGATCTCTTACATTATACTCCCATTAGCCACAAAATGCTGTGATAAAATCAGGGAAATTAACCATTGCACACATAACTGAACACTCTCCACCACACACACTTTCTCACACTCAAAGTCTGCAATGTCCTGCTTAAGCTGTGGGGCACCATTGTGACCCAGGCATCAGCACCTGACTGTTGGTTTTCCTGGTTTTTCCTCCCTGTGTTCACTCTTGTTTTCATCATCCTTTTTTAAGAAGACAGAACACTATTAGAAATGGGGATAAAATATGGATTTTTCTCATTACAGCACATCTAAGCCTGCATAATTGATATATTTTATTATATAATACAAATAAAATCTTTTGTTTACTTATTTTCTAGTGAAAAAACTAGAAATTCTTTTATTTTACTCTTCTTTTATTTTCAAAATCTTGCTTTAAGTTTTTTTTTTTTTTAATTTTGTGTTTATACACACTTCCAAAGTTCAGTCTCAGAATTTGTTTACATTTACTGATTCTCACTATCAAAACAATATCAAACACATTCACTAAATTTGAGATCTGGAGTGAACCCTCCATTGTTCTGAGAACACCAGCATTTCTCCTTTTCTCAGTAATGGCATTATGACTGCTACACAATCTTTCAGATCCACAGTGTTGAACTGATATATCCCAAGGTTTTTTTTTCCAGATCTGAAGCAAGAGTGGAGCCTGATTTACTCCTGTCTCTCAAAGATGAGCGCTGGAGATACTAGCATTGCTCTATAATACAAGCACAATTACCTGTCAGTATGGAAAGCTTATGAACTAGCTTATAACGAGGAAAAATGCCTATAAAATGACCAAATAATCTTGTAATATACTTACAACAATCTTGCTTTCAGTTGCCAGGGGATCATTAAAACCCTCTGTTATGTAGAGCTGTATTATTTATATCATAGTGAGCTGCGGTTAGTTTTGCTTGATGTTTAAAGCAGTTGCCACTGTGCCAGGGATTTCTGTTATGAGCCAAGGAATGAAAGTGTTTGTGAGGAGGTTAAATCTGCTGAGGAACCGCACAGTGCAGCTGAGTTCAGCTCGAGCCAGACAGCTGCTGACGTAAGTCTGAAGATGCTGACAAATGTGGACTTTGTGTCATGGACTAGAGGCCATTATATTTCTTCTGACCCATGAGGTTCTAATGAACTGGAATTCACTAGCTTAGACTGTATAACTGTGCACTGATATTGGTCAGTGTGTAATAACAGAAAAAATGACCTTGTAAAAAACCACTTTTCAGACAAGGTTAAAGGCAAAATAGACGATTCTGGGGTACTATAATTCTTAAAGCAAAACAAATTTCCCTTGTGTTTGTGTTTATTCATAATACCTGCCTCCCTTAAGGTGGAACAGTATGTTTGCATAAGAAACCGACTGTAGCGTGCATGTGACTGAAAATAACACGTCTTATTATAATAAGATTTGTTTAAATCACTAAAGAAACTCATCTGTAAATTGAGCTAGTTAGTTTTGTAACACTTTGGGTATGCATTTACTTTCATGCAGTAAGTAGTTTCCCAATTTGGAGTCTGTTCCACCTTAAGTAATCTTTAACAGAAATAAATAGCCAATGTTACTCACCTGTGAAGCAGAAATAGAACAGTATCCTCATCTCTTTTCATGTTTTTCAACATTCTGAACTATCTTCATCATCAAAATGTCTCAAGATGTCATTTCTCGCGGCTCAGCCAGCGATGGACAGGGAAATTGTGAGCCATTTTGGACCGAAACCATTTGTTTTCCCCATTTACTGTTAGGTCTGTGTACAAACAACAGATCTTTTTTCCAGAAATCTAGCAAATGTACAGAAAACAGGCTCAGAGTTTTATAAAAAGTGTTTTTTAATTAAAATTCTGTACATTGCCTTTAAGCCTGTTACTGTAGGCCTTATCCATTTTTTTAGCAGATGGTGCCAACCAACAATATCTAAAGTAAAACAATGCTGTAACTTTACTGTAAAACACAGCATAAACTTGACAATAACGTGCAACATGCTGTTTCGTACGTTACATTGTGTTATGGTGTTTGCTATGAATTCTGAAGCTGGAACTTCACATATATTTTTAACAGTTTCCTGTAAAATTTACAGTAAGTACCTTGAACAAAAGCAGCTACATGCTCTATAAGTTTAAGGTCACCATGTTCAGTGCCAAGTATGGGCTGCATGGGTATAAAATCGCAGCATTGAGCCATCCAATACCTTTGGGATGAGTTGGAATGGTGTTTGTAATCCAGAACTAATTATCCAACATCACTATCTGATTTCAATAATGTTTCTAATATAGATACTATTATTATTATTATCATTGTTGCAGGTCTTATGCCTTAATATGTATAAGCTAGGCACTTTCCTTGCATAACCGACCAGGATACTCAGCATCGCTACTTCTGGCTACATCGATATTTGCGTTAATTGGAAATTCAACTCATGTTAATGTATTTGCTCCACGGGATCCCTTTTGGGGTTCATGCTGAGTCATTGGGAACTTCTGATTTGGGAGTTATGCTCACTTTTAAGCATTTGCACAGTCCCTCAGGTTCTGGTTGGAGGAACATACACGGGTTTTATGCGGGTGGGTTACATTTTCTCTTTGTTTTTTTTTTTTTTTCTCCTTCTCTCCTTTTCCCCTCATCAGTTGGCACAGTTTGAATATTATTGAATATTATTTAACACATATTGAATGAATAATTCTAAATTCGCTCCTGGTGCTAATCTTAATTTTTTGACATGGAATGTTAAAGGGATAAATAATCCAATTAAACGCTCTAAAGTATTTGCTCACCTTAAACGTTTAAATGCTGATATTATATTTCTACAGGAAACGCATCTCCAGAACAAAGATCACTACAAATTAAAATGCTCTTGGATTGACCACATTTTCCATTCAACATTTAATTACAAAACTAGAGGAGTGGCCATATTGATCAGGAGAGCGGTCAAATTTACCTTAGAAGATACTATTTCGGATGTGAATGGCAGATATCTGATCACGCGTGGTACCTAATATCAAATTACCTGGTAATTACGTGGTACCTAATACCAAAATTAACTACTACCAAAGTAATATTGGTAAATATCTATGTTCCAAATTTTGACAACCCAGAATTCGCCCACAAGTAACTCCAATCAATTCCCTCATTACACACTCACCTTTTAATACTAGGAGGAGATCTAAACTGCACAATGGACCCAAATCTTGATAGATCAGACTCTTGCTCAATGCCCTGCTCTTTAATATCACAAGCTATCGCTGACTTTATGTCAAAAAACGGTTTTGTTGACCCTTGGAGATTTTATAATCCCTCTGCCAAAGTGCTTTCTTTTTATTCATATCCGCACAAATTATATTCACGTATTAATTATTTTTTTTATTAACAGTTCTCTTATTTCAAAGGTTAATAATATTAGCTATCATCCAATAGTTATCTCAGACCATGCCCCTGTAGCTGTTAACATTACTTTTCCAAATTGTCACAGGTTCATAGTTCCTTGGAAGTTTAATCATCTTCTTCTTTCTGACGATGCTTTTAACTACTTTATTTCTTCTTCTATTGATGAGTATATAACCCTCAAAAAAAAATGATTCCATCTCCTACTCTCTTTTATGGGAATCACTCAAAGCTTATCTACATGGACAAATAATATTTTATACGGCCCGTCTTAACAAAACTCATAAGCTTAAACTACAAAGTCTGCTCACTGAAATTACTAAAGTAGATGAACTCAATTCAACTAGTCCATCACCTCAGCTATTAAAAAAACCATTGGAGTTACTAACTGAATTTGACTTAAACACTACAGCTGAAGGTGAGAAGTTGTTTCTTCGTACGCGTAGCACTTATTTTGAGCAGGGGGAAAAACCATCAACACTTCTGGCTCATCAGTTAAAAAGACAAATAACATCCCGGTCAATATTTCACATCACAGACTCTAATGGCACACTCTCCTCTGACCCCCTATTTATTAATTCCAGTTTTAAAACATTCTATTCCTTACTATATCAATCTGAATCTCCGACTGATGATACAGAGATGTCCTCCTTTGCTGATAATTTGGAACTTCCCTCCATAAATTCCCTTATTGCAGATGATCTTGACTTCCCTTTGACCTTAGAGGAGATATTTCGCTCCATAAGCTCCATGCCAACCAATAAAGCACCTGGTCCTGATGGTTTTACAATAGAATTCTTTAAAAAATTCAATTATGAGGAATCTTTGTTATCAGGCTCCCTCCCTCCAACACTGCAAGGGGCATCCATTTCTGTTCTTTTGAAAAAAGATAAAGACCCCACTACATGTTCTTCATACAGACCTTTATCTCTCTTAAACGTAGATCTCACAATCTTGGCCAAAGTCTTAGCTTTTTTTTTAGAATATGTCCTTCCAGACATAATATCACAGGACTAAACTAATCCACAGCAGCAAACATGGAGAAGGAGATACAGTGAGAGAGAGAGAAAAACAA